>NC_134778.1:22812499-22814999 GCF_046742065.1 Oratosquilla oratoria | reverse complement strand
ATGAAAGCTTCCCCTTAAGTTGAATACATTTTCCGCAAATGGAACAGTTAACGAAGATGAAAGATCACCTCAGGATGCATACAATTTCCACTGGTTGAACAAAGTTAATGGGGACGAAAACTACTAGGGGGAGACTGTTTCCTTCAAAATGAAAAACGTGCCGCTTTTTAAGAGTGACGAAGGTGGCAAGAAGCTTACACCAGGAGGCGCGGAGTAGCTGCGGCTGATATCGTCGCTTTTGTTCTATGTGCTTTGACTATTGGGCCAGGTAATAGCAACTGCCATTAATTGGAGGGGAGTGCGGAATTCGAACCCTTTATTGTTTCCAAATTTGCTGACGATACAAAACTGTGCGGAATAGCAAATGATCACTTAAACCAATTAAATATTCAAGAAAATTTAGATAAACTACAGCAATGGTCAGAAAAGTGGCTAATGAAATTCAACACAAGTAAATGCAAGGTTATACACATAGGTAATAATAACAGTAAGTACGATTACAATTTATTTGGAAATTCGTGAACAAAAATGGATAGTGAAAAGGATCTCGGCGTAATTATCAGTAACGATCTCAAATCATTTAACCAGTGTATTTCAGCCTCTGAGATAGCAAATAAGATTCTAGGTCTGATTGTGCGATCTTTTGACATCAGAAGTCCATCTCTCATTAACAAGGTATATAAATCGTTAGTTAGTCTACATTTGGAATATGCTGTTTCCAAATGGTCACCGAATCTTATCAAAGACATTGACAGATTTGAGAAAGTTCAACGGCGAGCCACAAAACTGATTCCAAATATCCAAACGAAAACATACGAAAATTGTCTAAAAGATATTAATCTATTTTCCCTAAAAAGGTGTAGACTCAGCGGTGACTTAATACAGGTCTTTAAGATTCTAAAGGGAATTGACGTCAAAAGTGACAACATTTTCATACTGAATGAGAATCCGACAAGATATAATGGTCTTAACTTATCAGGAAATAGATTTAATTTGGAAGTGGGTGGAAACAACTTCACCAACCGTGTAGTTAATGAATGGAATGAACTTCGTACAGAGGCAGTGCATTGTAGTTCAGTTCAGAGCTCTGAGTTTCGTTCAGATAAACACGTAAGCAAAATGCTGCAATGCCTGCTTTTCATTTTATATTATTTGTTTATTTGTTTGGTATAATTTTTCTGTTTTTTGTTTTGTTTTTTCATTATTGTTTATCATTATTTATCTGTCCATTTGATATTATTTACTATTTACCTGTTTATTTATTATTTAGCTTTACTTATTTATTTCCTATTGCTATTTATATAAATATAATATTTATTTATTTATTCACTTTTCATTATTACAACTATTTCGCATCCGACCTAGTTATGGACCAAAAGGTCTCCTGTTGGCATGCTTATCCGATTACGTCCAGCATACAGTACAGCATTATGGTCGTAAAAATGTACATAGGTGAATCTTTGTCTTAGATATGATGGGCAGAATTCCTTATACAAATGGGGTGTATCCTCGATGACTGAGGAATAGGAACGGGTAAAAGATCTGAATATCCATTATGTGGGACAACGTAAAATAGTACTTATGCTGTAAATCCTTATGCTGTTTTTATAATGAGGATCCTCAATTGAAAATTATATTTGATTACAAGGTGGTAGAATACAAATAACTAGCACTACTATCTATGATCAAAAGTAGTACTGAAAAATGTACTAGAACACTAAAAAGATTACAATGCGTCTGCGCATTGTTCCGACCCAGAGGCGTCGTGTCCTAAATGTAATGACGAAAGTCGAACGACTGTAAATTATTAATATGGAAACAGATTATAAGATAAATTAATAAGAATAATTAATAAATAAATAAATTTAATTCCTTATTAATAAACTTATGAAATTAATCAATTATGATTTTCTTATCCACATATTTAGAAAATATGGTGGATAGAAAACGAGTGGGTTGTGAGGTAGTCAATGTCGGTTTTTCCCCAACAATTTTGCGTTTCATTGATCAATGAGGAATCTACTCCCGTAGTTCATGTTTCATAATGATAAATCGAGATTACAAATAGATTCATTCGGTGACTCGAGATCATAATGCAGCATAGATGACCTGACAACAAAGGAGCACGTGTTTGTATTGTTGCCAGACCCAAAGAGGGTTTGTCAGTGGAGGCCAACTGTGATATATGAAGCTCATACCGCGTGAGATATGAGATCTGTGGCCTGATATGTGAACTCCCACGCAGTGTACAACGTCAGGCCTATTACGTGTTTCTAAAGGCTCAGATCACATGATAAGATAGATGACTAAATCCAGAGGAAGATATGTCCCATTAAAAAAAAAAAGTTTATTTATCGAGAATCAACTTGGCAAGATAATTATAAAAAATATATATAGAAATACCACTACCACTACCACCACTACTCCCACTACTACTACTACTACCACTACTAGTACTACTACTACTACTACTACTGCTACTACTACTACTACTACTACT
>NC_134778.1:22792499-22797499 GCF_046742065.1 Oratosquilla oratoria | reverse complement strand
AGGTAGACGACGATGCGACCTCCAGCAGTGGCAGCAGAAACCCCTCCATCATCGCCTCAGCTCCAGAACTTACTTCAACCACTTTCTCCACTTCCTTTACCTCCGTCACCAATCACGTGATGGGTTGACATGCAAACTTCTTCCAAGGCACTTTTCCTTTTATTCAGGATGCCAGTAACATCTCCCCAACATCGGCACTCTTCGTCACCGTGAAGTGACGTCATCAATAGAATCTGTGCCCTGCTTTTTGCCAGACGACTTCATTCATTTGGAGATATTCCCCCATTTTGTTCCAAAAATTGGGTTACCCAACGATGATGTTCATAGAAGTCTGGTTTCCCGACAAGAGAGAGTGCAATTCTATATAAGAAAGTCATCGTTTGATTCCAAGCCATATCAATTGGAACTCCGGCGTTCTGAAGCCAATGTGGTCTTGGCTTTGGTGGTCTGGTTGCTGAAAGCAACTTTAGTGACTATACTTGACGGTAACGGTTGCTTCATAGTAACAGTGACGTTACTGCGTTGGTGATGATGGTACAACGTACTTTATGCATGTTTTCAAGATAGTGAGGATCTTACGCCAGGAAGCGCTGAGTAGCTGAGGCCCAAGCCGTCACCTTTACCCTATTATACGCTTAGACTGTTGGGACAGATCACAGTCACTGCTGAGAATCGGAGAGAAGTGCGGGATTCAAACCCACAACTAAGCGAATGTGAGATCAGCACGCTCCCGATTACTCCATCATGTTTAAGGTAAATGACTTTATTCACTTGCAGGGCAATGCGAGACTCGAGATATAGATACCGAAGTAAGTACCGATAAGTATCACATCGCATAGACCCACATAGACCCAGGCTGTGGTAGTGTGCTTTATAGACTTCAATCTGACTAGCGCCAGACGACCTTATTTAGCTTAAGTAATTTTTCCAAGGGAAAATATTCAAGATTATCTCAATCATTTCTTTCTTACAATGACTTAATTCACATAATACAGGATTTATAGTCTTCACTCTTTGGAACCACCGGCCTATCTCCAGAGGGTGTAACAGCTTCTGTGTCTCATCACCATGGTTTTATCAAGCTTGGTGAATGTCTGTGTGTGTGTGTGTGTGTGTGTGTGTGTGTGTGCGTGCGTGCGTGCGTGCGTGCATGCGTGCGTGTGTGTGTGTGTGTGTGTGTGTGTGTGTGTGTGTGTGTGTGTGTGTGTGTGTGTGTGTGTGTGTGTGTGTGTGTGTGTGTGTGTGTGCGCGTGCGTGCGTGCGTGCGTGTGTGCGTGCGTGCGTGTGTGCGTGCGTGCGTGCGTGCGTGCGTGTGTGTGTGTGTGTGTGCGTGTGTGCGTGCGTGCGTGCGTGTGTGCGTGCGTGTGTGCGTGTGTGTGTGTGTGTGCGTGCGTGTGTGTGTGGGGGGGGGTTCGTTACAGCCATTTGAAATAATAGCTACCCTCTGGTGAAACAGATATTCAGAATAGCTCCAGGATGATTTGTTCAACGGTGAAGGAAAGGTGCGAAAAAATGGTCAATTAATATAATCACTACAGCGATATATCCGATCCTGGTCCGAAGTCGACTGTACCAGTGTTGGTATATATTTTGTTCTATCTATATATCAAGAATTTTCTCCCTATTACAAGGGGGGTAGCTAACAATCAAAGACACGTACCTACTCCCACCTATTCCACTCCCATCCACCACCCTTTCCTCCTTCCATCTTAGCTCCTCGTGGATGACGGGTCATCCCTATATAATCCCTAGTGCCCTGGATCAGAAGCAATGTAGCAAGACACAGTCCATCCACAGGAAGGAAACTTCACTTCATCGGGAACTCCCATCCCTCTCTGCCCCCTCATGCAGAAAAAGAGAAGACTGGGAGAAATCCCTTCGGGCTGCGTCAAAATATCATTCACGCATAAGCACATCTTCATCCTCATCACCCATCCCCCCCTTCCTTGCATAACAGTATCATTTTTACGCAGGAACTCTCCACTCATCCCTATCTCCTGCCTTCTCCCTTCCTTGCCCAACAAATTCCCTTCTTTCTCAACGCCCCTTCACCCTATCTATCCATCTCATCCTCGGTCGTTCCCTCTAGTTTACATCCCCCACTCCCATTTCTGCCTTCGACATATTTTTTACCAGTTTTACTTCACTCATTCTTTCCATGTGTCCAAACCATAACAACACTCTTTCATTGGCCCTATCTGCCATGTCCTTTTCCACTCCCGCTCTCCTCACCTCTTCGTTTTTCATTCTATCCAACATAGTGACTCCTACCATACTCCTGACATTTCATCTCAAACACATTCAAAGTTTTCCTCTCTACCTCTCTTAAATCCCAAGACTCTGCCTCATACAAAGCCGTCGCCACAATCAACCCTTCATACAATCTCCTCTTTGCATCCATTCCCAGATGCCTATTTCTCATAACACTTTTTAATCCCCCAAGGCATTTACTTCCTTCTCTCAATCTGCAATTTACCTCTACCTCCACTCCTCCCTTTCCTGCCATATGCGACACCAAATACCTAAAGCTATCCACTTCCTCCAGCCTCTCTCCTTTAAGATTTATTTCCAACTCCATGCCATCTTATATCCTTACATATCTCATCACCTTGCGTTTATCTACATATACCTTCAACTTTCTTCTCTCGCATACCTTCCCAAATTTCGTCACTAACTGCCTTAATCCCTCTTCTGACCCTATCACAAGCGCAGTGTCGTCAGCAAACAGTAACTGGCTCACTCCTAATTTTCTCCATTTTCTTTAACCATCTCCATTCTCCTGCCTATTAACCTCGCCTTTATCTCCCGCACCACCCCATCCATGTACACCCCATCCACTCACCCCATCCACCCCATCCACTCACTCTCTCCATTTTCCACTCTAACACAGGTTCCACTACTCTCGTAAAAACTCTTAACTGCCCTTAAGAGTTTTTCTCTAATCCCATCTATCTGCAAAACCTGGAACAGTGACTTCCTATCTATCCTGTCATAAGCCTTTTCCGAGTCCATAAAGACCTAAAACCTTTCATTTTTCCCAAAATCTTTCACATATTTGCCTTACCACAGAAATCTGATCCACGCAAGCTCCGCCTTTCCTAAACCCATACTGTTCCTCACCAATTACTTACTCTGTTCCTCTCCTAATCCTGTTAGTTAAAATTCTCCCATAAGTCTTCCTAACTACACTCAACAAACTGATCCCTCAGAAACTACTACACTCACATTTGTCCCCTTTTCCTTCGTAAAGGGGAACTATATAGGCACTCCCAATCCTCCGGCACTCTACCCTCCCTTAGATAATATTAAACAACCTCACTAGCCAGTCCACTATTATTGTACTTCCCTTCTCCAGACACTCTGCATCAAACTCATCTAACCCAAGTGCCTTACTTGTTCTCATTATTTTCGTAGCTACATGCACCTCATCTTTACCTATTTCTCCTCCATTTCCTCTCCTATCATCGCCATTTTCTTACCACCATCTATTGCTACCACCACTCCCTCCCTATCCTCCTCCACATTCAACAGCTCTCTAAAATACTCCTCCCATCTTCCCCTTACCGCCTCCTCCGTTAAGATC
Source organism: Oratosquilla oratoria (assembly GCF_046742065.1). NCBI lineage: Eukaryota > Metazoa > Arthropoda > Malacostraca > Stomatopoda > Squillidae > Oratosquilla > Oratosquilla oratoria. The sequence goes on along the minus strand of NC_134778.1, from coordinate 22,793,916 downwards.
TATCCATCTGTGCCTGTTACCTTTTCTTCTATATTTAGTCATCTCCCCTTCCTCTCTTAATCTCCTTCCAAAACATCTTTTTATTGTTTTCAAAAAGTTCTGTCATACTTCTCCCCCATTTTACATCAGCTCTTCTTTTTTGCCCCCTTTATCTTTTGTTTTGCTTCTCTTTTTTATATGTACCTCTCATACTACTCTCTCACCTTAATTTGCAACCAGTCCGTGAATGCTCTTTTACTACCTTCTTCATTTTATCATTCCACCACTCAATAACCTTTCTTCTATTCTCTCCTACCACCCTTGTTCCACATACCATCTTTGCACACCTTGTCACTTCCTCCTAAAAACACCCCCATTTTTCTTCCACTCGTACTTCTACTCTATCCTTCACCACCTCTCACACTTCTCTCGACTTTTCCTTGTACCCATGCTCCTTTTCTTTCTCATTTAAAATGTTTGCTCAGAGAACCTGTCTACCTTCTGTCCTTTTCCTCTCTCTCCACCTACGAGTATCATCTTCCCTCAACTTACATTCCACTCTCTCCCCTAAGAACATGGACATCCAAAATTATTCCTGCTCTTCTCCTGGATACCATTACATATCATATTAATGCCTTATCAACTACCCTTCCATCCACCATCCTCTCACATTTGTACTTATGCTTGACTTTCTTCCTAAACACTCTAATTACCAATGACTCTCTTTCTAAATACATCTCCATCATTAACTCTTCACTATGATTTTTACCTGGCACTTTACACTTTCCAATAACACCATCTATTGCTTCACCCCCTACTCTTACTTTGAGATCTCCCAATACCACTACATAGACATTCAAATGAATAAATAAATGAATAAATAGATGAATAAATAAATAGATAAATAAATTTGTCCAAAAAAGCCTCCCTTTCCTCTACACTCTCCCAACTACCAGGCCCATATGCGCTTACAAAGGTCCACATCTCCATTCCTAGTTTCACCTTCATCCACATTAACCTTAAAGAAACCTCCTTCTACCCCCCACCACACCCTTACCTATCTCCTCACTTACTAGGAGAGCCACTCCTTCCCTTCCTCGACCTCTCCTCACTCCCGATACCCACTACATTACACTTCCAAATTCAAAATCACCCCTTCCTTTCAACTTAATGCCAACACACCTATCTTCCTTCTCACAAACATACTGACTATCTCTGACACAGACAAAATTATGTGAGGGTCTGGTCCGTAGGGTGCCCCATAAAGTGCTGATTGTATGTTACTGCATAATCTATACCGCGCAATAACATGCAGCCAATACCCTAGACGGGCATTTAGTATATTTCTAGTATATTTCTATTTGCACTTGTCCACTGGTATCGTTCTTGTGCATAATTATGTCTAATGCAAGGACAGCGAAAGATATAGGTCAGGTTT
>NC_134778.1:22782499-22784999 GCF_046742065.1 Oratosquilla oratoria | reverse complement strand
GACAGCAGCAGCCCCGCGAACAAATGAAACATGTCCAGCTAGTTAGTCAGCGCCTAGGACCAGTAACCAGAGCAGCAGCAAATCAGGCCAGAGCTTCTAGACAAAATCCCACCCCCTTGGCCCCCGTACAAAATCCCACCCTCTTGGCTACCGGACAAAATCCCACCATCTTGGCTCCCATACAAAATCCCACCCTCTTGAATCCCAGACAAAATCCCACCCTCTTGGCTCCTAGACAAAATCCCACCCCCTTGGCTCCCAGACAAATTCCCACCCCCTTGGCTTCCAGACAAAATCCCACCCCCTTGGCTCCCAGACAAAATCCCACCCCCTTGGCTCCCGGACAAAATCCCATACTGCACCTCTCAGCCAATGAGAGGCTAGTATTCCGTCTGAGCTAGGCAGGCTGAGCCTTATAAGCCAGCCCATCCAACCAGCGGTCATTATTCGTTGGAAGACCTTCAATATAGCAGAGCATCCTACAAAGCAGTCCTCACCCTGAAGACGCCTCACGACTAGGCGAAAAACTATAGTTTCGGTGGAGTCAATAGTTGTTCAATACTATTACTATGCAAAAATATATCAGTTGGCATACACTGCGTATATTCTTTTGAGAGTCATGAATAACTACTTCCAGTCCCTCTCAGTTGCTAATAGGAAAGTATTCTCCAGATTAAAGAATACAGTCTTGAAGATTGTTAAAGCAACTAGTGCAGTTGATTTCAACCAGAATATACTTATACATATACATATACATATACATATATATTTACATATGTATATAGATATACATAAACAAATATATACACATATGATATACATACGTATACTTATACATATACATATACATATACAAATAAATATACATATACTGGCATGTCGCATTATATATATATACATATATATATATACCAATGTATCTACTTATCTCTCTACTTATCTAGATATCTATTTATCTACCTACCTATCTACCTATCCATATCTCTAAATATCTATCTATCTATATATTTGTCCGTCTATCTATCTATGTATCTATATTTCTATTTATCTATGTCTCTATTGTTCCTTAGTATGACTCTCATATCACCCAGCGCCAGAGCGTCGACGTCATATCACACGACACAAACCGGCGGCAGGCGGTAGGCCGCCCACAGTGAACCGGCACCCTTTGCCTCCTTAATGACGAATTGATCGTCCTAATCGCTAATTGATCAAATCCGTTCTGTCAATCCACTCTAAGTCGTCTTAATCGGAGAATCCATTCGCCGGCTGTCTTCCCCGCGTAGAGAAGTCAAGCCGGTTGATTTGGTCGCGTGTTCAGTTTATCTAAATTCAGTTATTCCCGGATATTATTTAGTATGTGCTGTCGTAACGAGGGAACGTCTACAAATGCCTCACTTAATGAGGTAATTACGACGTCAATACCTACTAACGATGTTCAGGTTCTAACGTTCCCTGTTCCTAGTTGGTTTCAATAGTGTTTGAATTTTAGGTTACGATTTTCGATGATTGAATACATCCGAGTATTGCTGATTTGCTGTTGACATTTCCAAGTTATTGCAATAGAGTTTGAGAGGATGCAATTTTCGTTTATTCATCAACACTATTTTAATATAAACGGTATTGAGCGTTAGCAGTGTTTAGGAAATTGCGATTGTCGTTGATGAAAATATTAAATAAGTAATATTGAAAATACTAAACATTTGATATTGGTATTGATGGGATTTAAGAGGTCTCGATTGTAATCCATGGTGGGAATGGCAATATGAATATTGACAATATTTATATATCTCGTACAGCGTATACACCGTATTATTTAACCAGCTTAAACATCAACAGTGTTGTTTTAATGCCGAGATAGTAGACGTAGCTGTTGCTTCTCAACAAATTGGCTTGGGTGTGATCAGTAGTTTCTATTCATCACCACAAGAGATGACGTACTGGTTTGAGCCTTTGGAAACCCAGGTATATACAGTAGAATTATGATGAGTTATGAATGTTCCGTTGTACACTACATATTTTTGCCGTCATGGGTTGATTTAGAGGGGGTTTACACGAACGCGGTTCGATAGACACGTGTTTAGTGATGTGTGAACGTGTGAACGGGGTATTTGGGGTTTAACCAACGTGTTCGACAACCAAATACCCCGTTCACACGTTCACACATCACTTTAAACACGTGCCTGTCGAACCGCGTTCGACGAGCCGTCAGACCGTATGAACCCCCTCTTAACAACACCCCCCCCCACACACACACACTTTCGTAGCCTTGGAACACTGCAGAGTGCTGGGCAGAGAACTGGCAACACATTATTTTCACGTTTTTTTTTTTGTTTTTTTTTTTTAGCGCTGTTTCTCTTATCAGCCTTTTTTTAGTTGCATAACATTCACGAGGAATACAGATTCAGTAAAACTGTATATACATGCATAATAACTATATGTATGGCTTATTTATATCATAATAGGCATGGAATACGTGAATAATAGCGAAAGAATACGA
>NC_134778.1:22772499-22774999 GCF_046742065.1 Oratosquilla oratoria | reverse complement strand
CAAGATTTGAGAAAGTTAAACAGGAGCTAGGTCCGGGTGGACAGGTTGGGATAGGAGATGCTCAGGAATGGGGAGGTGGAGAAGGAGAATGTGAAGACGTGAAAGTTAGATTGAGGTAGAGAAGTTGACAAGTAGAAGGTAGCAAGGAAGTAGATAAAGATGAAGAGAATTTGGGTAGGGGAAGAAAAAGATAAGGAGGGCGAGCAGGAAAAGAAAGAGAGGGAAGAGAAGGAAAAGGTGAGGAAGTGGAGGAAGAGGAGTTGCTAAGGAGGTGAGTGAAAGGAAAAAGAGAGGAAGTAAATGAGGAGGATGTAGAGGATATAGGTAGATGGTGAGGAGGAGGAGGAGGAGGAGGAGGAGGAGGAGGAGGAGGAGGAGGAGGAGGAGGAGGAGGAGGAGGAGGGGGAAGGAGAAAAAGTGGGAGGTAAAGGTGAGAAGATGAAGGTCAGGAGGAAGAGGATAAGGAGGAATAAGAGATGGTGTGGAGAATGGAGGAAAAAGATTATCAAGAGGATGAGGTGAAGGAAGAGGAATAAAGAGCAATTAGGGAAAGGTAAAGAGAGAGAGGATGGCGGGAACTGACTTGGTCCGCGTAAAGAAAGAAGACATAGGAATGTGGGAGAGAGGAGAGAGGAGAAGGGGCTGAGGAGGAAGAGAAGTCGAAGATGTAGAATAAATAGGAGAAGTAGAAGAAAAAGGGGAATGGCAGCAGACGGTGAGGAGGGAAAGAAAGAGTTGGAAGGGATGATGGAGAGGAGAACGACTAGAAGTAGAGGAAGAAGCAAAGAAAATTGCGAAGGGTAAGACAGGGAAAGGAGGTTGAGGGGAAGGTTGAGGAATATAGGGAAAATATTTATAGGAATAGAATCGATGGGGAAGAATAGGGAGGGGAGGGAAAAGGAATACATAGAGATGGAAAGGAACGAAGGAAAAAAGGTAGGAATAGGAGAGGAAACGAGGAAAGGGAATGAAAATGAGAGTTAAGTGATTCAAAAGTGGAAATTAGGGAGCTTCTGACCGAGTACTTCCATTAATGAAGGGATGTGATGGATGATTGCCAGTGACACTTTCGGAAGTGAAGAAATTATCCACGTGACAGGCAGGATAAGGGCAGGAGTGCCCCCCAAAGAGAGGGAGATAGTCGAAGTGGGCTGTTACTCCTTCGATTCAAAGGGAAAGATCACAAAGATGAACTATATAACCTGGCGGGTGCCAGAACAAAAAAGCGAGTGCCACGTGGTAAGGAGGGGTTTATGGTGTGAATGACAAGAATCTAGTTGCACCATTGTTTAGCTCGATTCATGGATGCCAGTGTAGCATAAAAGGGGGGTAACCCTTGGGAAAGGAAGCTGGAATACCCTTTATAGGGCTCAGACTCTTCTGGGAAAAATACATGAATGTTTATACAAAATTATACTGTAGGGCACAGATGATGCTTACAAAACTGAGACCCTTAGGGAAAACGTTTGCAGAACTATAACGTAGAGCTTAGTATATACATGTTGATAAAAGGAGTTCGTCTAAAACGCCTTTTAGAGAATTTCCTGAGAAATTATGTAAATGTGTATTTAGAAATAAAATGTATGGTTCAGTATTCAGTATATAATGGAGAAATTTGTGGGCCGTGATGCCCTTTGCGGAAGCGAGACCTCCTTAAAAGAAAAATGAAATGTTAAAAGTAGTATGTTGTTGGACGAAGTGCTGGACAATGAAATATGTAGGATAGATTGTAAGTTTCTTTGTCTTGCGTGATGGACCTCACGGAACAGTCTGTCTGCAGCGGAAGATAAGATTACACAGGGGGTTGAGACATGTGCGTTCGCCACGCCATCACGGTCCTTGTGCAAGTGAATAATAGTCAACCATTGTACATTGGACTTTCATTGAGCCTCATTAACTCTCCTAACTTGTATTGCCACACAAATACATGCAGGTTAATTTGGTGGCATCGGTGGGACACCGGGCTACTATGTTGTGTACTATTGGGATGTGCAGAATTGAGGACAGCTGTTACCTAATTACCTGTCGACCCTTGTAGTATTAACTCTGTATATGAAATCATAAGATTCTATGAGCACAGTTACTCATATTCTACACAATGAATACCTTGAAAGTGGATTAGAAAAATAATATCGTCTTATGTAACACAAATGGCGACAGTTGGCAACTGGCTTGTCGAAAGGTTAGTTTTTGATGCGGGTAGAGTTGTCCCACTTGAATAAAAACCCAGATGATAAAATAATGGTGACGATACTCCTTACTGAGTTAATCGAGGTATGAAAGTTCCTTCCAACTAATTATGAATATCTGGCTCTAATCAGGAGAAATTTATCCCTTTTGTTATTACTGTGGTGCCATATCAGAACAAAGAAAAATATCACGCATTGTGTAAGGGAAGAAACGACAAGAGTCAAGGCAACGATATTGCACATTGCATTTGGGTCTTGCCAAATGATAAAGAAAATGAAAATCACGCAAGAACATCTAGATTCACAAAAAA
>NC_134778.1:22719999-22737499 GCF_046742065.1 Oratosquilla oratoria | reverse complement strand
AAGAAAAATAGCACTTCATTCGCCAGCTTTATTCTAATAGTCAACCTTTTATAAGATTTTATTCTTAAATTTTCAGACTTTTCTTTTCATAAGTGGATATTCATCTTGAAGACGTTAGCCTGAACTCGTTTAGCTAAAACAGAAACCCGGAAAAAAAATGGCAGCCGTAACTGGATAATGTTTCTAGTTAATAATGTCGCGAGAGAAGTTCTCAAGAGTATGGAAAGGACTCTTTGTTGGAAAGGACTCTTTGTTGGAAAGGACTCTTTGTTGGAAAAGACTTTTTATTGGAAAGGACTCTTTGTTGGAAGGGAGTCTTTGTTGGAAGGGAGTCTTTGTTGGAAGGGAGTCTTTGTTGGAAGGGACTCTTTGTTGGAAAGGATTTCTTTGTTGGAAAGGAGTCTTTGTTGGAAGGCACTCTTTGTTGGTAGGGCCTCTTTGTTGGAAATGACTCTTTGTTGGAAAAGACTTTATTGAAAAGGATTTTTTGTTGGAAAAGACTCTTTGTTGGAAGGGACTTTTTGTTGGAAAGGGGTCTTTGTTGGAAAGACCTCTTTGATGGAAAGAACTCTTTGTTGGAAAGGATTCTTTGTTGCAAAGGATTCTTTGTTGGAAAGGACTTTCTGTTGGAAAGGAGTCTGTTGGAAAGGACTCTTTATCGGAAAAGATTCTTTGTTAGAAGGAACTCTTTGTTGGAAAGGATTCTTTGTTGGAAAGGATTCTTTGTTGGAAAGGATTCTTTGTTGGAGAAGACTCTTTATTGGAAAGGACTCTTTGTTGGAAGGGACTTTTTGTTGAAAAGAACTCTTTGTTGGAAGGTACTCTTTATTAGGAAGGACTCTTTGTTGGAGAGGACTCTTTGTTTGAAAGGACTCTTTGTTGGAAAGGACTCTTTGTTGGAAAGAATTCTTTGTTTGAAGGGACTCTTTGTTGGAGAGGACTCTTTGTTAGAGAGAACTCTTTGTTGGAAGGAACTTTTTGTTGGAAGGTACTCTTTGTTGGACAAGACTCTTTGTTGGAGAGGACTCTTTGTTGGAAAGAACTCTTTGTTGGAAAGGACTTTTTGGTGGAAAGAACTCTTTATTGGAAGGGATTCTTTGTTGAAAAGGCCTCTTCGTTGGAAAGTACTCTTATTGAAAGGGACTCTTTGTTGGAAACGACTCTTTGTTGGAAAGACCTCTTTGTTGGAAAGAACTTTGTTGGAAGGGATTCTTTGTTGGAAAAGACTCTTTGTTGGTGAGGACTTTTCGTTGGAAAGAACTATTTGTTGGAAAGAACTCTTTGTTGGAAAGAACTCTTTGTTGGAAAGAACTCTTTGTTGGAAAGAACTCTTTGTTGATAAGGACTCTTTGTTGGAAAAGACTCTTTGTTGGAAGCGACCCTTTGTTGGAAAGGACACTTAGTTGGAAGAGAACTCATTTAATTTCTTCCTTTAATCAGCACCCTCCGTATTTCTTAGTTACATTTTTAAATATCCTGTTTTATTTTTAGTTTTATTTTCTTTTTTCTTCAGGAATTTATTACCAAGGCCGCTTCTTTCGTTTAGAAAAATAATTAATTAGTTTACTCATTAATAAATAAATTAATTAACAAGTAGTTATGTAAATGAATAAATGGAAATGATAATGTTGTTCCAGATTAAATTGAAACAATAGAAGTATTGTCAGATGCATTATTTACAGCCATATATGCCATGATGAAAGAAACGTGATAAATTTCATGTATTAATCTACATATTCCGCTTACGGCTCCTTCAAGCTATCACAAGTATACCAAAGCAGCAACATTGGGGAAACTTGATTCACTCGTGCATGTAGGCCTTCATGCAACAGTTATTTCTGAAATAGTTGATTGAAAAGCCCCACCTGATGGCTAAGGAACTCCTTGAGATCAGCTATCACCTATTTGATGTGCGTTGACGGTGTAAACGGAAGCGGGCTGGTCTCGCATTTGCTTCGCTGTGGGTTTGAATCCCGTACTCCTCTTCCATTCCCAGCAGTAACTGTCACCTGCACAAACCGCGCAGGGCAGCCATTCAGCGTCCCCTGGCGTAGGGTTTTCACCTTCTTTGATACTGATGAGGTATTGTGATGTTGAAGAGAATACTATGGCGACACTCATTATGGAAGGCCAAAGGATATATTTCGCTCCCTTTAACATAAGGTATGATTTAATCATACCTTATGGACCAAATGGTCTCTTGTCTGCATGTTCTTCCTTTGTAATCCTTTGTATTTCTTTCTGGCTGGCTGTAGGCGATCGTAGTCAACCGAAGCGACAACTTAGTTCTGAAGCTGCAGCTTTCAGATAAGTATACAAATAAATAAGAAAAGAAATATGTCGGAAGAAAACATTAAAGTCTTGTTTTATCTCCAGAATAAGCTTATCAATATAGAAGATAGAATCAATTTTACAATTAATTTTCAGGAATTATTGAATCACATAAACAATTTTTTTATTCTAATAACATAATGTAGAAGACGAAGACAGCACGGACATGGCATGTGTCTGATGTGTTACTAGTGCATAGACACTCCCGTGACACAAGCCACTTGTCCGTTACACAAACACATGGTCTCGGGTGATGTATACACATCCTGTAAGGGGTTCAGATCCTATCGTTAATAAGCAATAGAGGTTTCGATCCCCTTCTTGTCTGTTAAGGGGATCAGCCATGCGTATCAGCCACCTGTACAAGGGATTCAAGCGTGTAGGACAATGCGGAGCAGGTGTTTGGCTGTGCAGAAGGGTGCATGGAGGCAGAGGGAGGAAGAAGTCAAGAGACAGGAGAGAGAGGGAGGAAAATGAGGGAGGAAAGAAGGGGGAAGAAGGGGAGGGAGAGGTGAGAGATAGGGAAGGGAGGAAAAGATGGGAGGGGAGAATAGTGGAGAGAGGGGAGGGAAAGAAAGACAAGAGGAAAGGGAAGGGTAAGGGAGGGGCTGAAGGAGAAGAGGGAAGGTAGGGAGGAAGTGAATAGTGTAGGAAGGAAAGATAGGATAGTGAAGGGTGGAAGGGAAGTTGGGGAGAAAGAGGATGAGGAAGAGGATGAGGCAGGGATAAGGAGGAGAGGAAAAAGAGGAAGTGGGTAGAGAAGTAAGAGAGAAAATATAATGAAGGGGAAAAAGAAAAAAGAAAAGAAAAAAGAGGAGGGAAAATAGAGGAATAGAAGGGGAGGACGAGAGGAAGGATATAGGAAGGAAAAGGAATGGAGGAACTGGAGAAGAAAGGTGAAAAGTTGACGAATAAATGAAATGACGAAGAGAAGAAAGAATAGAAAATTAATCTGAAAAGAAGGAGAGGCAAAAAAATAGAGAAGATGATTGAGGAAGAGGATCAAAAAGAAAAAAAATTTGGATTGTGAAATAGAAGGAAAACAAGTATTGTGAAAAGAATCACCTAATCAGGTGGAGGGAGGATAAACTAAAAGTCTACTATGCAAACAGCAGAAGCGTAATAAATAAAATTAATTTACTCCGAGATAAAGCATGCGTAGAGATATTTGATATTATAGCTATTATTGAATCCTGGATCAATATGGTTGATAGACATTTCCTTCCGGAAATCGAGATAAAAGGAGGGGGTTGGCATGAGTGGGGGAGGATTAGCACTTTTCGTTGAAAATACAATAGATTGTATTTCCAACACTTCGATTGTGGAAGAGGATAGTACGGATTCTATTTAGATGGAGATTATAGGCAAGAATAAGAAACTTATTATTGACGTCCTATATAGACCTCCTAACCTCAGCATTGAGCAAATTGATCCCCTGATTCATGAAATTCGCAGAGCGTCCCAGTACAGAAACGTTGTGATCATTGGAAGATTTTAATTATAGAAATATTGACTGGAAATTTTTAGTAGGAGATCAGGATGCGCAAAATTTCTTAGGTGCGGTGCAGGATAATTTCATAAAACAAATAATTACCGATCCTACGAGGGGAGAGAATACTCTGGACTTCTAACTAATAATGAGCACTTAACGAGTAACGTAAAAGTGGGAGATAGTCTAGGCTCTAGTGATCACCAAGAAATAAGATTTAATATTATTTGGTAAGATTCAAATAGTACGAATAACTTTCTAGTACCGGACGTCAGGAGAGCCAATTTTGATGAAGTGGGAGAATATAGAGGACATTTGATCACTTACAAGCGCGAGGTCATCAGACCGGTCAGCGATTTGGATGAAATGTACAGTAACATAATAGCTTTAATTCTAAATTCACAAAATAAATTTATTCTTTTCAAGTCAACACGGAAGAATAGTAATACTCCCAAATGAATGACGGACAGGTTGAAATATGAGATCGGAATAAAAAGAGGACTTCACGGAGACACACTTTAGATCCAAATATAACGATATGGCAAGACTTGTTAAAAAGAATACGCACACAATTAAACGTAACTATCAAATTAAGGTTGCCAGGCAAGCAAAATCCAACCTCAAGGGCTTCTTTCATCTCTACAGAACAAAAAATAAAGGATAGGCTCAATTAAAAACGACGAAAATGACATGATAGAATCGGAGGAAAAAATAAGTAAGACATTTAATAAATATTTTCTTTCAATGTTTACTAAGGAGAGGTTAGATAAGGTATCTGGCTGCGATCCGATTTTCAGTGGGAATGAAGAAAGTAGACTATCAAATATCAGCATTAGTAAGGTAGAAGTAGTCAAACAGATTGAAAGAATTAAAGCTACAAAATTCCCGGGTCCAGACGAAATTTTTCCGAGTATTTAAAGAATGTAAATTTGAAATCTGCGACCAGTCAAGAGAAACATTTAATAAGTTGTTCCTGTTTTCAAAAAGGGAGATAATTCGTCTATATGCAACTACAGACCAATCAGTCTGACGTCAGTTATGGGTAAAATACTTGAATCAGTAATAGTTAATAGAGATCACATCGAGAGACATAATTTGATCTGTGACTCACAGGATGGTTCCTCCAAGGGTAAGTCATATGTTACTAATATTCTATCTTTTTATACTGACATATATAAGACGTCAGATAAAAGTGATAGTTACAATGTTATTTACCTTGTCTTTAGCAAAGTGTTCGACAAGATGCCCCATCAGAGACTACTAAATAAAATCAAAATCCATGGCATAGGAGGAAGAGTGTTAGAAGGGATTACAGCTTGGATCAGTAACAGAAAACAGCGGGTCGCCATAAACGGTGTAAAATCCAAATGGGGGAGTGTTTCTAGTGGAGTTCCTCAGGGCTCGGTTTTGGGTCCCTTATTGTTCATTATGTATATAAACGACTTGGACAATGGGATTGATAGTGATGTTAGTAACTTTGCGGACAACACTAAAATAGAACGCCTAATTAGGTCCGGAGTCGACGCTGAGATCCTGCAGGATGCTCTTAACAAGTTGTACACATGGTCGGTAAAATGGCAAATGGATTTCAATATCTCAAAGTGCAGCGTGTTAAATGTAGGGCTACACAACCCCGAAAATAGATATAGCTTAGATAACATGTTTTTAGACAGAACTGAGTGCGAGAGAGACTTGGGAGTTCTAGTGAGTCCTGATCTTAAATCCAGGAAACAGTGCATTAGTGCCGGCAATAAAGCTAACAGAACACTAGATTCCACTAGTAGGACGTAATTATAAAACTCTATCTAGCGTTAGTTAGACCTATCCTTGACCATGCAGTACAGTTTTTGGTCTCCGTCTTATAAAATGGACATTAATTCACTAGAATCAGTATAGAGAAGAATGACAAAAATTACTGTACATGGGCTCAGAAATTTACCTTACGAAGAGAGGCTTAGCCACCTTAACTTACACTCTCTGGAAAGACGCAGAGTGCGGGTGATTTAATAGAGGTGTTCAAGTGGATCAAAGGCTTTAACGAGGGTGACGCAAACAAGGTCATCATATTAAGACAACAGGGCAGGACTCGTATTAATGTATTTAAATTGGAAAAAAATTATTTAAGAAGGAAATAGGAAAGAATTGGTTTACTAATAGCGTGGCCAACGAATGGAATAGACTTAGCAACAGTTAGTGAGAGCTGACACTATCGGTTGTTTTAAGAACTAGTTAGACAATTTTATGGATGGGGGTGACAGGTGGTAATAGACATGGAACTGCTTATTGTTGGCGTTATGGTCTCTTGCAGTCTCCTTCACTCTTATGTTCTTATGTTCTTAATAAGGAGAAGAGACGGACAGAAATAATAAGGTGGAGAGGACTTAGAGCGGAAAGAGGAAAAAATAAAGATAAAGGCTACGACAGACGGAGAAAGAAGAAGGCAAGGAGAAGGAAAAGAGAAACTAAAGAAAATAAAAGTAAAAAGAGAAGGAACAGGAGGAAGAAAAGAGAAAATTGGAAGAATAAAGAAAGGATTGGGGCAAAGTGGAAAAAGGAAAATACAGGATGATAACGAGAAAGATGAGGAATAAAAAAAGAAGAAATAGAGAAGAAGGAGGTAGAGGAAAAAGATGAAAAGAAAGACGAGACCAAAACAGATATGAAGGAGGAAAAAGAGGAGAAGGAGAAAAAAGAGTAGGAGGACCAGGAGGAGAATAAGGAGGAAGAAGAGAAGGTAGAGGTTAAAAGAAGGGAAAAAGGAGGAGGAGAAAGGGAAGGAGATGGAGAAGGAGAAGAAGGAAAAGGAAGAAGAGAATGAGAAGAGGCGGAGAAAGGGAAGAAATAGGAGATGGAGGTGGAGGTGAAGGAGGAGGAGATGAAATGACGATTGGAACATAAGAACATAACAGACTGAGAACAACAATGCATTGCACTCGATAACGTTTCATCAAACCCATCAGTGGCAACCAGGATCAAATATACGAGTCATGTACTGTGTGGCGAGGGGTGTTAATCATGCAGGTGAATGGGCAGGTGCTAACCCCCCCCACTCCCGATCGTAAACTGTTCGAGTGTGAAGAAGTGGAAGACATCGTTCCTGCACTACCGCGAAGTCGATGTCGAGGACAAGAATTGATGTGTCTGAAGGTAAAGTTCCTTCATACCACGAGTGATAGGAAGGGAGAGATTGAGACAGTGCGAGGGAGTATGGGAAACACAAGAGAAAGAGAAAAATGATGAAAAGAAACAGAAAGAAAAAGAAAATGAGACAGAGGAGGAGAAGGAATAAGGAAAATATATCTTAAGAAAGAGAAAAAGAAAGAGAAAAATAATGGGAAAGCGATGGAGAAAGAGGAGAAGGAAAAAGAAAAATAGAAAAGAAAAAGAAATAGAGAAATAGAAATAGAAAGAGAAAGAGAAAAAGGAGAAAGAGGAAGAGAAAAGAGAAAGAAAAAAGATATAAAAAACGATAAAGAGAAAAAAATAATGAAAGACAGTGAGTGAGAGAATTTGTCAACAATTTTGTTAACAATTACCAGCTCTTCTGTCTTTAGAGACATTATTGCATCATTAAGGTGATAAAGGAGAGATGTATTCTATCAGGAACAGCCAACGCTTCTACCAATTGGTATAATATAATTCCGAAGTGAAATCATTGAAGTAGTAAAGGAGAAATAGTACTACTCCAAAGATATCAATATTCTATTTGAGTGGAGATTAGTCTGCATTCACAAAGTAATTTTAATTGACTTGGGGCGTAGGGATGTCACTAACCACAAAAAAAAAATACAAGACAACAACAAAGACCATGACACTAGTAACATCATGGGACACACCCACAATCACACACATATCCACCATCAAGCACTCTATACCCTCTCCTCTCCTGACATCACCTTCTGTTTCCCCTATTTATCACCAACAACTTCTATGAAAGTGACCGGAGCCCTTGGATCCGACCGCCGAAACAAGATATTCCTCAGTTGGTCACAGACACCCATACACCCACTGCAAAAGAGCAACCTGGGAAGTTCTCACTGAGACAGAAAAATAATTTGAGACACTGAACAGTACACTAATAACAAAAACAGACATTGCCGTGCACGCCTTTAATACAAGCATACAAAATGCAGACAAGAAATACATCCCCAGAGGCAACAGAAAATCACACAACCAAACTTTACACCAAAAATGCAAAGCCTCATCAGACAACGCGACAAACTTAACACACAATACCTCCACACCTATCCCTCAGAACATAATAGACCATATACAAGCACTAAACACTGAGATCAACAACAAAACATATGAACACAAAACGCTATATTGCCAAACATTGGTCCACACAATCACGAAGCAAACACCAAAAAATTATACAAAAGAAATCACCAGCATTACACTATCCAACAGTAACACAGTACGCTCTCACTCAGTAATAACTACAACAGTCAATTTACTCTCAAACAAACAACAAGTAAACACAACCATATGTCATTTTCTACAGACAAGCCATTTCACCCTTCACCCTGATGACCAACGTACCATTCGACGTAAGAAAGACTTCCACACAGACCCAGATTATACACCCTTCATAGACAGCCAGACAAGAAATAATCCATAACCTTAAGCGCTTATCCGCCTGTGGCTCTGACAACATAAGTAACATCCACCTAAAACACATTGGACCACATAACAGACACGCACTCACCAACACAGCAAACTACAGTTATTCATACAACACTACACCCGACATCTGTAAACATGGAAAAATCGTCACAATTCCCAAACACAACAAAGACTAACAATTACATCCTCACACCGCCCAATCATGTTTCTCTGCAACCCCTCCAAAGTCATATAGCTCCGCATACTATAACTCATGACACTCCACAAACATCTTTCTGATGAATCTCACTCAAAGAGATTTCGACGGCATCATTTCAGATAAGCCCCCACACAGAACATGTCTTACAGCACTAAACATTAGTAAAGCTTTTGCTGCCATCCCCGGTCATAATCTAACAAAATAAAATACCCAACACATACATGCATATTGATGCCAAAAGATGGCTGGCCAATTACACTGATCAACAAAGAATTTGTCCAAAGGAAAACAATAGTTGTATCTTATATGTTTTTACATGCAGAATCCAAAAATAATGCCTTTTTTCATCACCCACATTTTTTGTGTTCCACGGTATGTTACGTTACGTGGGATAATTTTCAATCAAGCCCTTAGCGATAATGAGTTTGGCAACACTGCGTGAGGTTATACGTTTGGCAATACTGTATTTGAAGCGTTGATGTGAGGTTGTGTAGTGTGCATTTGTGTGGCAATAAGTTTGTGATATTGTACAGTAGCGTATCCCCCATTCACCTTCACCATGCTAGGAAACTGTATAAACCACCCAGACAATTTTTGCTTTATTTGCGGTGTATTGACTTTCAAGTCACAAAGACGGTGTTTCACGCCATTGATTAAAAAGTGTTATGAACATTATTTTGGCTGCAAATTGTGTTGTGTAACCTGTGTCAGGCTTCTCGCTGCATGGGCGAAAGGTTCATTCCATATGCCTTTTGCCTTCCCTATGGTTTGGAGGGAACCAAAAGGTCTTACTTCAGATTGCTATTTCTGCATTACAAATATAAACAGTATAACATCAACATCCAAGCATATTGTAAAATATCCTGATTTATCATCTGCTATCAGACCAGTACCTAACAGTCAAGACTTTCCTGTACATGACCCTCCAAAACAAATTAAACTAAGTGATGATGAGTCAAGTGAGGAGGCTATGGAAAAAGAAACAAAAGACATGCACTTTCAGGTAATCTGTGCTTTAAGTGAACTACATTTATTGGGTCAGGAGATCTAAACTTCTTGCTTCTAGGTTGAAGGGCTTAAATTTTCTCTAGAAAGGATCAAAAGTTAGTTTTCATCTTAAGCGACATTGTGATTTTGAACAGCTTTTCTCACTTGAGGATGGTGTAGTGTTTTGCAATGATGTATATTCTGTTATGGAGGAACTTAGCCATAAATATGACAGGAATGAGTGGCGCTTGTTTATTGACTCTTCAAAAAAGAGTCTGAAAGCTGTTATGTTCCTCTGTCCCATCCAGCTAACATGAAGGAAATATATGAGAGTATGAATATTATATTACAAAAAATAAATAAATTAATATGAAGAAAATAAATGGAATATCTGTGATGACCTAAAAGTGCTGGCACTTTTACTTGGAATACAGCTGGGTTACAAGAATTTTTGTCGCTTTCTCTGTGAGTGGGGCGGTCGTAATAGGAAAAATCATCACGAAAAGAATGTTTAACCGAAACGACCTCCAACCCCAGGAGAGAAGAAAGTTGTCAATCCTCCTCTTGTTGATTCAGAGAATATCTGCCTCCTTTGTATATCAAGCTAGGGTTTATCTTTTTTTTTTTAAGATACGAATAAAACTAGCAAGGGATTAACATATTTGAAAAATAAGTTTCCTGGAGTAAGTGAAGCAAAAAAAAAAAAAAAAAAAAAGTATTTTTGTTGGACCACGGATTAGGGAGCTGATGAGAGACCAGATTTTTTTTATAAAGAGCTAAAGATCTTGAAAAAGCTACATGGCTGTCATTTGAGAAATTTTGCGCAGAGTTGTTGGGAAATCACAAAGTAAATAACTATTCTGAAATCGCAAAAGAGTTATAGACATCCTACAAGGCCTTGGAGTGCAATATGAGCCTAAAAATTTATTTCTTAGACTCTCACTTGGACTTTTTCCTTTCAAATCTTGGCGCCATCAGTGACGAGCACGGTGAGAGGTTTTATCAAGACATTCTGAACATGGAAACCCAGCATCAAGGAAAGTGCAGCTCTTCAAAGTTGGCTCATTACTGTTGACACTAAAAAGGGATCTCTCAGAAGCAAAATACACTTGAAAATTATACATTTCTACATTTTGAATGTAAGTTTAATTGAAATATCAGCTTCACTTATTAGTTATAATTGTTTAAATTTTATATGCTATCACAGAAAAACTATGCCTGATAGAAAAAAAAATCTGAAAACATATTTGAAGTCAACAGAAAAAAATTCAATCAAGTTTACCTCCTTTTGCTTGTGGACAGGTATTTTAATAGATTTTGTTGACCAATGCTATCTGGTAAGCAGAAATGTCTGTGTCATATAATGACCAATCATCGCACACCAGAAACTTTAAGAACGGAGAACCACAGGGCGCATTTCTAATTCCAGACTTTTTAATCTATACATACTCGATATACCCACATCCAACACCTCAGAAATACAAATCTCTTCCTATGCCGACGACGTAACAGTTATATGCACATACAATAACGCACACAAAGCCGCAGAAATACTACAACCATACCTCGACACACTCAACACCTGGTTCATTACAAATAGACTCAAAATAACCTCAGCCAAATCTACAGCCATATATCTTACTAATTGGACAGTGAAATATAAATACATTCCGCGCTTCCATATCCACAACGCTCTCATACCACACACATACACCAATGATTCTTGGCGTAACATACTATACATCAATGTCATTCAAAAGACACAGCACAGACATAAGAACAAAATGCATACCTAGACTCAAGGCAATTAAATCAATTGAAGGAACAACATTAGGACAAAACAAAGAAACTACCACTAAAGTATACAAACAATGTATACGCTCAGTTATGGATTATGCGTGCCTCGCATGGGCCCCTAGTCTCACTAAGACACACCACAACACTGTACAGACCATACAAAGCAAAACCATAAAGACAATAACAGGAGGTACAAAAACATCCCCAAAGGCAACAAGAAAAAAGAAGTAAAACATAAGATAAAGGAGGTAAAGAGGAGAGCAGATGTGAAATGGGTAAGAGTGGGACAGATCTTTTTTGAAAGTAGAGAAAAAATGTAAAAGGTGCAGATGAAGATATAATAATGGAAGAAACGGTAGTAAGAGGAAGTATTTTAGGGAGTTGCCAAATGTGAAGGAGGATAGGGAGGGGAAGGTATTTGCAGTGGAAAGCACTAAGAAAGTGACAATAATGAATAAAGAAAATGGAGGAGAAATAAGGAAAGATTAGGTGAAATGGTTATTAAAATGAAGACAGCAGGTAAGACACCTGGGTTGTAAGGATACCATGTGGAGTGTTTAAAAAAGTGATAGTGGACTGACTGGTGAGGTTGTTTAATGTTTGTCTAAAAGAAAGTAGAGTGCCAGACGACTGTATAGTTCCACTTTACAAGGGAGAAGGGGACAAGAGTGAGTGTAGTAGTTTCAGAGGGATCAGTTTGTTGAGTGTAGTTATGAGGTTTATGGAAGGGTTTTGATTGAGAGGATTAAAAGAATAAGTAATCGGTGAGGAACAGTGTGGGTTTAGGACAGGTAGGGGTTGTGTGGAACAGATTTTTATGGTAAGGCAGATATGTGAGAAAGCTTTAGGAAAAGGTAAGATTTTTGGGGGCCTTTATGGATTTGGAAAAAGGCTTATGACAGGGGAGACAGAAAGGCACTGTGGGATGTATTGAAGATATATGGGGTAGGAGGGAAGCTTTTAATAGCGGTCAAGAGATTTTTATAAGAGTAGTAGAGCCTGCATTAGAATTAGAAATGGAGAGAGTAGTTTAAGGTAAAGGTGGGACTTCGTCAGGGATGTGTTATGTCACCTTGGTTATTCAACTTATACAGGGATGGGGTGGTGTGAGAGGTAAACACAAGGGTAATGGGCCGGAGATTGGAGATGGTTAAAGAAAATTGAGAAAAGTGAGAAGTAAGCCAGTTGTGGTTTGCTGACGATATTGCTCTTGTGGCAGGATCAGAGGAGGGGTTAAGGAAGTTAGTGACAGAGTTTGGGAAGATGTGTGAAAGAAGGAAATTGAAAATAAATGTGGGTAAAAGTAATGTGATGAGATGTATATAGGAGAATGTGGCAGCAAATTGGAAGTGAGTATTAAGTGAGAGAGACTAGAGGAAGTGAATAGTTTTAGATACTTGGGTGCGAATGTGGCGGGAAAGGGAGGAGTGGAGGTGGAGGTAGAATGTAAGTTAAAAGAAGCATGTAAATGCCTTGGGGGATTAAAAAGTGTAATGGAAAATAGACATTTTGGAATGGATGTGAAGAGGAGGTTGTATGAAGGAGTGATTGTACCGACAGCATTGTATGGGGCAGAAACATGGAACATCAGAGAGGAAGAGGAGAAATTTGAATGTGTTTGAGATGAGGTGCCTAAGATGTATGATAGAAGTTACTAGGCTGGATAGAGTGAGAAACGAGGAGGTAAGGGTGTGGAAAGGAGGTTGGGAGATAAGGTTGATGAAAGCATATTGGGATGGTTTGGACACATGGAGAGGATAAATGAAGAAAGATTAGTAAAAGAGGTGTGGAAGGCAGAGGTGGAAGGAGTGAACATGAGGGGGTGACCAAGAATGAGATGAGATGGATGGAGTAAGAGGGACATTAGGAAAGAGGTGAATGTCTGTTGAGGAAGAAAGGGAGAAGGCAGAAAATAGGAGTGAGTGGATAATGGTTGTGTATGGATGATGTTGTGATGCATGAAAAGAAGTAGGTGGGAGATTGGGAGGTAGGTGTGAATGATATTTTGACGCATCCCAAAGGGACTTCTACCCGTAATCTCTCTTTTTTTCTGCATGAAGGAACGGAGAGGGGGGTCGCCAATTAAATGAAGCGGTTTTGCTGTGGATATGCTGTCTCTTCCTGCATTGCTTCTGACCCAGGGCAGTGGGCGCGATGCAGGTATGACCCGCCATCCAGGAGGAGCCAAGATAAAAGAGAGGGAGGGGGTGGATGGGAGTGGGTGGGGATGGAATGGGTGGGAGTGAATTTTATGCCTTTGCTTTTTGGCTACCTCCCTTGTAAGGGGGAAAAAGCTGTTGGTATGTTCGTTCGCATGTATGTACAAATACAATATCTATAAGCCATTTATACCATGAAACGAAAGTCTTCAAAGTCAAAAGACACCTTGACATGAGAGGCACACAAACATTTTCTGTAACCTTCACAAACTCAGTACACACACTACACAGCATAGCAGAACACCTATACTCGCCAAGAAACATCAAAGCAACACCCGAATACCTATATGAGACACAAATACTATCTTCTTTTCCTCCACAACCACCAGCCACTAGCCTCCAGATGCATATTCATAATAATATCGCTCATTGTTCCATCAACAAAATGAAAGAAAATACATTGCTACATGTCAAACCCCCTAATATTTATCCCTCTGAATCCTCTTTCCCCCAAAAGGATAAAGTTTACCTGATCAGACTTCGGTACGGCCACCAACCAGTCTTTCTAAGCTACCAGAAGTGGCTGGATGGTGGGCCACATCAAAGATTGCCCAGGATGCAACATTTCACCCCATACACACATTGTGGAAGACACAATCACGCACGCCAACAACGAAACATACACTCTATAAAGGATTTGTGGGAAAACCCCGTTCCAACCGTGGCGTTCCTCAGGGAGAGGGGATTGCTCGGCCAGGCTGTCTAGGGAACGGCGACAATAATAACAATAGGAACAGCAAAGGGATCAGACTCTTTTTGGTAATCTTTCTTCATTCATTCTTTCCATATGCCCAATTCGTCCTGTTAATCTTTCATCAGCCCTATCAGCCAGCTCCCTTTCTAACCATGACCTCCGTCTCAACTCTTCATTTCTCACTCTATCCATCTTTGTAACGCTTATCAATTGCATCATTACCAGCAACAACAACAGTAATGAGAACAACAACAACAACAAAAGAAATAGACTAAGTGAAGGAACACGGGTACGATTACAAACATAAACACGAACATAAACACGAACATAAACACGAACACGAACACGAACACAAACACGAACACGAACATAAACACGAGCACGAACATAAATACTAAAATGAACACGACTATGGTCAGCTTCTTCACGGTTTTGTGACCCAGTGCCATAGGACACGGACGGAATGTCTGAAATGATTCTCTGATAGGTGAGTAGTCGTCACGTGACACGCCCATCACGATGGCGCAACCCATAGGTGACACGGAGACCTGATGAAGAGTTCGACAAAAGTCTTATGGTTTCCATTCGACTTTTTCTGTGACCTTTCTCCTGATCTCTCATTTCCTGTAGTTTTCTTCAAAACAGAAATAATATCCACATATTTTCAGTTATGCATAAAAACCTATCAGGAATCATATTGTCATATTTCTGCCTGCCAACGGTTAACTATTACATTCAAAGAAGGCTACGTGCGGCATTTTAGAATGTTATTTTATCTCTTTGTTTCTAAGTGAAATACCTGCCATGTGATACTCGTTAAGGAAATTTATTTACTTCTGTAAATGACCAAAGAAAATATTTGCCGAGATTCACTAAAAACTCAAAGCACTGGTCATCGGGAACCAATATTTGATATCTAAGAATGTTGAAGAAATCAGTTAACGAGATTGGTATCCCATTAGAAATTATGAAAAAATGAATCTATTGCGACCAGAGGTGTATCTAGAGAATGAAAATGAGCTTATGCTACTCCTGTATTAAAACAGGGCTACAGAACAATAAACTTAATCTAGATCATAATAAGATATTAAGGATAAATTATAAGAGATGCCAAGGAATGAATCCATACAACCCATACAACAATCCATACAAGTGAGGTAGCCACGAGCCCACTCCTACCCACTCCACTCCCATTCATCACTCATTGTTTCTCTCTCATCTTACCTCTTTGTGAATGAAAGATCTTCCTTGTTTCCTGCCGACTGCTTGGGTCAGAAGCAATGCAGCAGGTCACAGCACATTCACAGAAAGGTCGTTTCACTTTATCGGTGACCCCTCCCTTTCTCCGTCCCCTCATGAGGGAAATAGAGAAGAGGTGGAGAAATCATCTCGCACTGCGTCAAAATATCATTCATACCCAAATATTCTCCGCTCACACCTGTCCCCTACCTTCTCCTTTCTATGCTCAACAAACATTCCTCTCTTCCTTAAAACCCCTTCCACCCCATCTATCCATCTCATCCTCGTTTGTCCATTCAAGTTCATCCCATCCACCTCTGTTTTCCCAACTCTCTTTGTTAATCTTTCTTCATTTATTCACTCCATATGCCCAAATCATCCTAATAATCTTTCATCAGCCCTATCAGCCAGCTCAATTTCTAACCTCAATCTCCTCCTCAACTCTTCCTTTATCACTATCCATCCTTATAATGTTCACCATATCTTTCAGGTACTTCATCTCAAACACATTTAAACTTTTCGTTTCTACCTTTCTTAAATTCCAATTCTTTGTCTCTTACAGTATTGTAGCATAAACGTCCCTTTCATATAATCTTCTCTTTGTGTCCATTCATAGATGCCTACTTCTCACGACACTTTTCATTCCCCCAATGCATGTACATACGTCCCTTATTCTGCAGTTTACCTCCACCTCCACTCCTCCATTTCCTACCATATGTCACCCTGAATATTTAAAACTATCCATTTCCTCTAGCCTCTCTCCCCAAAGACTTGATGCCATCCTTTCCTCTTGCACATCTTATTACCTTGCTATTAGCCACTTTTACTTTCAACTTCTTGTTATCACAATCCTTGACAAACTTCGTCATCTGAGAAAAGTCTAATCAAATATAAAAAGCATGAATTAAGACGTAAATACGGTAGATTCAATATATATATATATATATATATATATACATTCATATATATATATATACATATATATGTATATATATATTTATATATACACACATATTTATATATATATATGTATATATGTTTATATATATATATATATATATGTATATATATATATATATATATATATATATATATATATATATATATGTTGAGGAATGGACGACAAAATGAGTGGCAGGGTGGTGAGATAAACACCGAGAACCGTTGAAGTTTTATTAACTGACGTTTCGCTCTTAACAGAGCTTCTTCAGAGTGTACAAACATAATCGGGAAATCAACAGTTATATATCTTACATCATTCCGCGTTCCTTCCTTAACCCACCCCCTCCCTCCCTCTCGTACCCTTCAGCTCCTGTAAGATCATCCAGCCGGACATTTTGGACAGCTTAATAAAACCATCACGATGGATACAGCAGGGCTGGGATGCTATAAAAGCTGCTTCTACTATTTTTCTTTTTTTCTTGTCTAATCCTTGTTTTAATATTTCCACTCCGTCCCAGTTAGGTAAATGTCCGTATTCCTCCGCATGAATCACCAGGGCGTTTGATGTTCGGTGGGCCCTCAGGTCGCTCTTGTGCTCATATGTCCGCTTGTGTATGCCTCTTCCTGTCTCCCCAAAGTAGTTTAGGTCACAGCCACCACATGGGATTCTGTAAACCATGCTGTTGTTATTATGTTCATTTCTACTCTTACCTCTCACTACTTCACCTATCTTCGTACTGGATGTACTGGCGATCTTTAGCCCTGCTCTGCGGAGCAAATGTCCTAACTCTTCTGTGTGCTTGGAGTTGGGAACTACAATGAAGCCACCTTCCTTAGTCTCCTTTTTCTCATCATTTCTCTTTTCCGTTATTTTAAGAGCTATTTTCTTCAAACTATGGAGTAACCCTTCTGGATATTTTAGTCCACTCAGTGCAGTCCTAGCATCATTATACATGGAAGTTTTGGAGAGAGACCAT
>NC_134778.1:22712499-22714999 GCF_046742065.1 Oratosquilla oratoria | reverse complement strand
AACATCGCTGAGAAATCCAAAGAGAATTCCAAAGAATTCTATAGTTACATTAGAGATAAAAAGGTTGTTAGGAATCACATTGGTCCACTATTATCTGCTGACGGTCAACTTGAATATTCAAATGAAGGAATGTGTAATATCTTAAACAATTATTTTAGCTCGGTATTCGTAAACGAAACACCTCAAGGTGAATTCCAAACTGAAACCTGTGAAAAGTCTAGGGTAAACTTACTCGGTACGGTAAATATAACAAAAGAAAAAATTAAAAGGTGTATAGACAAACTCAAAGTTAATAAAACACCAGGGCCTGACGGTTGGCATCCAAGAATCTTAAAGGAAATGAAAAATGAGATTGTTGTTCCATTAGAAATTATTTTCAAGAAATCCATCATATCCAGAGATGTCCCAAGAGAATGGAAGCTAGCTAACGTTACTCCCATATTCAAAAAAGGTGACAAAAAAGAAACCAAATAACTATAGGCCTATAAGTTTGACTTCAATCGTAGGAAAAATAATGGAAACTATCATCAGAGATGCTATCGAACATCATTTAGAAAGTAACCGTTTGATAAATGATAGCCAGCATGGTTTCAGACGGAAACGTTCTTGCGTGACTAACTTACTCGAATTCTACAACACAGTTATCTCGAATTATGACAAAAGAAACAATATAGATTTAGTATATCTAGACTTTGCAAAAGGTTTTGATACCGTCCCACACGAAAGACTACTTACTAAATTAGCTTTGCATGGAATAAGTGGTAGCCTATTAGGTTGGACTAGTAATTGGTTGAATGATCGAAAACAGAGAGTTGTTTTAAATGGAAAAACTTCTGGATGGAAAAGTGCTGCAAGTGGAGTTCCTCAGGGTTCCGTTCTTGGGCCACTTCTATTTATAGTATATATAAATTATATAGACCATGGACTAAAATCTACTGTTTCCAAATTTGCTGATGATACAAAACTGTGCGGAGTGGCAAATGATCACTCAAACCAATTAGATATTCAAGAAGATTTAGATCAATTACAGCAATGGTCTGAAAAGTGGCGAATGAAATTTAACACAAGTAAATGCAAGGTAATGCACATAGGTAAAAATAACAGTAAGTACGATTACAAGTTATTTGGAAATTCGTTAACAAAAGTGGATAGTGAAAAAGATCTCGGCGTAATTATCAGTAACGACCTCAAATCATCCAAGCAGTGTATTTCAGCCTCTGAGAAAGCAAATAAGATTCTAGGACAGATTGCGCGATCTTTTGATCTCAAAAGTCCATCACTCATTAACAAGCTATATAAATCATTAGTTCGTCCACATTTGGAATATGCTGCTTCCGTATGGTCACCGAATCTCATTAAAGACATTGACAGATTGGAAAAAGTACAACGGCGAGCCACAAAACTGATTCCAAATATCAAAAATAAATCATACGAAAATCGACTAAAACATATGAATCTGTTTTCCCTAAAAAAGCGTAGACTCAGAGGTGACTTGATACAGGTCTTTAAAATTCTAAAGGGAATTGACAACATCAAAAGTAACCAAATTTTTACATTGAATGAGAATCAGACAAGAAACAATGGTCTTAAACTCTCCGGAAATAGATTCAATTTGGAAGTAGGTAGAAACAACTTTGCCAACCGTGTAGTAAATGAATGGAATAAACTTCCTGCACAGGTAGTGCAATGTAGTTCAGTTCGAAGCTTTAAGAATCATTTAGATAAATACCTAAGTAAGATGCTGTAATGATTATAATTTATCTTATATTATTTGTTTTTGTTTTGTTATAATTTGTCTGTCTGATTTTTATTTATTATTAGTTATATGTCAATTTATTATTATTTACTATTTACCTG
The DNA here is from genome assembly GCF_046742065.1 of Oratosquilla oratoria. Lineage (NCBI taxonomy): Eukaryota > Metazoa > Arthropoda > Malacostraca > Stomatopoda > Squillidae > Oratosquilla > Oratosquilla oratoria. Next base: position 22,713,142 of record NC_134778.1, on the reverse strand, counting down.
TTTGTTTATTATTTAACTATACCTATGCATTTATTTATGTATTTTATTTGTTATTTACATTATCATAGTTTTTATTCATTATTTTATTATTAATATGATTTTTTTTTTCGCATCCGACCTAGATATGGATCAAAAGGTCTCCTGTCGGCATGCTCCGCCTTTGTAATCCTTTGTAACAGATGATCTCCTCTTTCTCAGTGCCCCTTTTACTCCATCCATCCATCTCATTCTATGTTGCCCCGTCATGTTCACTCCTTCCACCTCTGCCTTCCACACCTCTTTTACTAATATATCTTCATTCATTCTTTCCATATGTCCAAACCATCCCAATACTCTTTCATCAATCCTATCTCCCAACTCCCTTTCCAACCCGTTTTCCTTCTCACCTCCTCGTTTCTCACTCTATCCAGCCTAGTAACCCCTATCATACTTCTCAGGCATTTTATCTCAAATACATTCAAACTCTTTCTCTCAACCTCGCTTATGTTCCATGTCTGCCCCATACAATGCTGTCGGCACAATCACTCCTTCATACAATCTCCTCTTAGCATCCATTCCTAAATATCTATTTCTCATTATACTTTTTAATCCCCCATGGCATTTACTTGCTTCTCTCAACCTACATTCTACCTCCACCTCCACT
>NC_134778.1:22689999-22699999 GCF_046742065.1 Oratosquilla oratoria | reverse complement strand
CACTCCATGCATTATATTCATCTAGCAGGGCTTGCAGTGGGATAAAGATGTCCTCAACTGATCCTCTTTTACAAGCTAAAATGCCTAAGTGAAGAGTTTTTGTAGAGTTCTTTACACAGACCAATTGATATTCTTTATTGTCAATTCTCTTCCCATCAAAATACAAGCAATATTCCTCTTTACCAATAATTAATTTCAGCCGGTTCTTGACTCTTTCTACATTCATGATCACGACGCTAAATTCCAGTTTGTGATGGTGTGGGACATCTATTCCATCTTCAGCCAAGTTTTGAAGAACAATTGATACTTTCCTTGTTAATAAGGCCAATTGGCAGCAGATTTTGTTGCATGATACTTTAGTTTCATAAGAGGAAACTCTTCTGCAACATCAGAACCAATGCTGTTATTTTCTTCTTCACTGCTACTGCTCAACTTTTGCACTTGAGTATTGCTGACGGTTTTGATGAAGGGTGGATCGTTGACACAGGAGCCATTTTCTCAGTCGTGTATCCCACACGCCCTTCTAATTTTATTTGTTTTCTGTAAAGTCATTTGCCTTCACTGCAAAGCCAGTTTCCACTCGGTTATGTAATATCAAAACGATGAGTGAGATTTCTTTCAAATTCTTCATTTTACCGCTTTCTATATTTCTAATCACTTTTACTACCTAAAACTTGCATCTTAGAAAGAAAAGGGAAGCTAAGTTTCTCCCAAAACTTCAGTAATTCTTGAGATATTCGGTCTGCTCGCCCTTTGAGTTCATCGTACAACCCCAAAAATCAACCAACAATGTTCCTGTTCAAAGGCATTTTGCTCATGATCTCATTTATCTCCTCTTTCGTTTCTGGTATGCTTGGACGGCGTTTTGTAGTTGTTGTCAAAATCCCGTGTCCATTTCTTTCCAACTGATTCCACCGTTGATTTGGATCGTTTACCTTTAAAAGACATATTCGAATCTAAAAGCAGAATGCATCTAATGAAAAATGAGAATAGAGAATGCACTATCCGCTGCAAAGAGTACTTAAAAAAAAAATTCTATTTTTCATTATAATGCACAAAAGGTATCTACTATCCAGTAATATGTAAGTATCCGTTTTCCTCCTATTTTACACATGTACTTCAAAATGCTACAAGGTAAGAAAACTTATTCAATGATACTTACAGAACTGCAAAGTTGTAAAGCCACTGTTTCTTTGTCAACACAGCACACTCAAAACAACAGCTAGCAAAATTGATTTGAGACTGTTGACAGCAATACTGCCCCTGACACCCCCTCAGACCCTCACTTCGTGTGTACAGCAAAATTGAAATGATGTTGGGTGCGGGAGGTTTTTACGTAACCAAAATAATATAACATAAAAACTAACATAGAGGCAAATATTCATCATATGCAACATCAGGAAAATTAAAATGTTGAAAAAGGTTAAAAAGTTATATCCCTAATATACATATATGAATATATATATATATATATATACATATATATATACATATATATGTATATGTATATATACATATACATATACATATACATATACATATACATATACATATACATATACATATACATATACATATACATATATATATTCATATATATATATATATACAAATACATATACATATGTACATATACACATACTTATACATATACATGTACATATATTATATACACATAAACTCGTATATATATATATGTGTGTGTGTATGTGTGTGTGTGTGTGTGTGTGTGTGTGTGTGTGTGTGTGTGTGTGTGTGTGTGTGTGTGTGTGTGTGTGTGTGTGTGTGTGTGTGTGTGTGTGTGTGTGTGTGTGTGTGTGTGTGTGTGTGTGTATGTGTGTGGGGGGTGTGTGTGGGGGTGTGTGTGTGTCTGTGTGTGTATGAAATATCAAACCTTTCACGCAAGCTGACATCTGAACCGAGATTACGATGAGACATGCATTTGGAATTTATTCCTTTGACCCAACACTCCTACGCGGAAGAGAGAGAGAGAGAGAGAGAGAGAGAGAGAGAGAGAGAGAGAGAGAGAGAGAGAGAGAGAGAGAGAGAGAGAGAGAGAGAGAGAGTAAAAGAGAGACAGACAGACAGACAGACACACACAGAGAGAGAGAGAGGATGTGATTGTAAGGGAATGATTGGCCAAGTGCAAATTACGATGTGCGAGCAGCAGCGTCCGAGGTGCAGAGTCGACCCGGTGCCCATATAGGCACCAACTGAGGCGTGAGCAGGTGTCCCGGAATGGTGTCACGGAACGTGGCAGCTCCCATGATGTAAAACCGATTAAGATGATATACGTTACGCCACCAAGTTCCCATGATGGGACCGGGCCACGCCGCCTGTATGAGCCTGGGGTTGACAAAGAAAGAATTATGGAATCAAAGAGGAAGAGGAGGAGGAAGTGAAGGGAGAAGGAGGGAAGGAATAGAGAAGGAGGAGCATGAGCAATAAAAGGGGAAGAGGAAGTGAAGGTGGAGGAAAAGGAGGGAGAAGAAATAGAGGAGTGAAAAAATGGAGAAAGAAAGATGATGGAAGTAGAGAAGGCGAAAGAGGAGTAGAAGGGAAAAAGTGAGAGAGGAGGAGGAGGAGGAGGAAGTTAAGGAGGAGAGGAAGAAAAAAAAACGCAAAACGGAACAAGAAGATAAAGAAGATATGGAATAGTAGAGGGAAAACAAGGACAACGATAAAAAGAATATATGAGATGGAGGTGGAGAAGGAGGTGAAGGATGAGTAGATGAAGGTGAAAGAGGGTGAAAAGGGTTGTGTAAGATCAAAAAGAAATTGAACAAGGTGAGGGAATGGAGGAAGAAGTAAATAAAAAGGAAAAGGATGACGAAAGCAAGGAAGAGGGGGTGAAAAGAATAAAGCAAAAAGAAGATTTAGCGGAGGAGAGGAAGGAAGAGGAGGAGGAGGAGAAGGAGGAGGAGGAGGAGGAGGAAGAGGAGGGAATAAAGTAAGAATGGCGGTGTTGTAACTAGGAGAAAAGGAAAAGGAGATTTTGGTACAGAAAGGAAGTACGAGATCGTGGTGTTGGATGGAGAACCAAAAAAGTGTGGGAGTCAGACAACGATTACAAACGACTGAAGAGAGAGAGAGAGAGAGAGAGAGAGAGAGAGAGAGAGAGAGAGAGAGAGAGAGAGAGAGAGAGAGAGAGAGAGAGAGAGAGAGAGAGAGAGAGAGAGAGAGAGAGAGAGAGAGAGAGAGAGAGAGAGAGAGAGAGAGAGAGAGAGAGAGAGAGAGAGAGAGAGAGAGAGAGAGAGAGAGAGAGAGAGAGAGAGAGAGAGAGAGAGAGAGAGAGAGAGAATGTGTCTGGTGAAGAATTAAGAAGAACAAGAGGGGTTGAGGAAACATGGATGAAGAGAGTAAGAAAAGAAACAGGAGGAGAGACAGACGGGAGTAGAGGCGTGCAAAGGGAAGAGGAAAAGGAAAGATAAAATGTAATGGAAAAGGAACAAAGGGGATGGGAATAAAGACAGAGGACAAAGGCCATAAGGTAAAAGAGGAAAAGGGTGGAGAGGAAGAAGAAAAAGAAGGGGAAGAAAAAAAGGAAGAGGAAGGGATAACGATGAGAAGAGGAAGGAGAAAGGGTAGAGAAAGCGGGAAAAGAAAAGGTAAAGGGAGAGAAAGAGGAAGAGGAAGGGGAAGAGGAAGAGGAAGAGGAAGAGGAAGAGGAAGAGGAAGAGGAAGAGGAAAGGGAAGAAGGAAATGAAAAAGAAAGGTAAGGGGAAAAGGAAGAGGAAGAAGTGGAGGAAGAGGAAAAGGGAAATGAGAAAGAGGAAGAGGAAAAAGAAGAAGAAGAAGAGGAGAAAGTGGAAGAGGAAGTGGAAGAGGAAGAAGAGGAAGAGGGAGAAGAAGAAGTGGAAGAAGAAGAGGAAGAGAAGGAGGAAGAGGAAACTGAAAAGAAACATGAAAAGAAGGAAGTGGAAGAAGAGGACGAGGAAGAAGAGGAGAAAGTGGAAGAGGAAGAGGAAGTGGAAGTGGAAGAGGAAGAAGAGGAAGAGGGGGAAGAAGAAGTTGAAGAAGAAGAAGAGGAAGAGAAGGAGGGAGAGGAAATTGAAAAGAAACATGAAAAGAAGGAAGTGGAAGAAGAGGACGAGGAAGAAGAGGAGAAAGTGGAAGAGGAAGAGGAAGAGTGGAAATGGAAGAGGAAGAAGAGGAAGAGGGGAAGAAGAAGAAGAGGAAGAGAAGGAGGAGGAGGGAGTTGAAAAGAAACATGAAAAGAAGGAAGTGGAAGAAGAAGACGAGGAAGAGAAAGAGAAAAGAGAAAATGTGGCGAGAAGCCTACGCCAGAAGGAGCTTTAATCTGAGCTCTAGGAACTGTTGGAGCAAGTAACAGTCACTGATGGAAATCGGAAGGAAGTGCAGGATTCAAACCCACAACTAAGTAAATGTGAAACTCGCTCGCTTCCAATTACGCCACAAGAAAGAGGAAGAGAAAAAAGAAGAGGAAGATGAGGAAGAGGAGGAAGTTGGCGATGAAAAGAGGAAGTAAGAAGAGATTAAGCAAGAGGGGGAGGAGTAATAGGATGTAAGGAAGGAAAAGGAGTATGAAGAAGAGGAAGAGGAGGAGAAGGAAAAGTAAGAAGAAGGGGAGGATATACGAAAAAGAAGGAAGAGGAAGAGGGAGGGAGAGGGGAAGAGAAAGAGGAAGGGGAAGAGGAAAATGAAGAGGAAGGGTAATTGGGAAATTATAAGAAAAAGAAGGAATAGGAAGAGGCAGAAAAAGAGAAGAAGAAGGAAAAGAAGGAAGAATAGGAGAAGGACTAAAAAAAGAAGAGGAGGAAACAGAAGAAGAGGATGAGATGAAGGAAAAGAAGGAAGAAGAGAAAGATAAGAAAAAGAAGAAAGAGGAAGAAGCAGAGGAAGAGGAGGAAAAAAGGAAAAGAAAGAAGAAGAGGAGAAGGACAAGAAAAAAAAAGAAAGAGGAGGAGGCAGAGGGTAAGAAGGAAAACCAGGAAGAAGAGGAGGAGGAGAAGAAAAAGAATGAAGAGGAGGAGGCAGAGGAAGAGAAGGAGAAGAAGGAAAAAGTATGAGAAAAGAGAAGAAAGAGTAGGTTCGAAAGGAATAGAGGAAGGAAAAACAGGAAGAAGGGAAAAAGGATAAGGAAAAAGAAGGAAGAGGATAAAACAGGAAGAGGAGGAGGAGAAGATAGAAAAGGAGGAAGAAGAGGAGAAGAATAAGAGAAAAGGATGAAGAGGAGGAGCCAAAGGAAGAGGAGGAAAAGAAGGAAGAAGAGGAGGAGGATAAGAAAAAGAACATAAGAACATAAACATAAGAGACTGCAAGAGACCATAAGGCCTACACTAGGCAGCTCCGTATCCATCACCACCTGTCATCCCCATCCATAAAGTTGTCTAATCGTTGTTTAAAACAACTAATAGTTTCAGCGCTTACTACATGGTTACTAAGTTTATTCCACTCATCGACCACCCTATTAGTAAACCAATTCTTTCTTATTTCCTTTTTAAATCTAAATTTGTCCAGTTTATACCCATTAATGCGAGTCCTGCCCTGTTATTTTATTATGATGACCTTGTTTGCTTCACCCTTGTTATAGCCTTTGATCCACTTGAAGAGGATGAGGCAGAGGAAGAAGAGAAAAAGAAGGAAAAAGAGGAAGAAGAGGAGGAAAAGAAGGAAAAAGAGGAAGAAGAGGAGGAAGATAAGAAAAATGGAAGAAGAGGAGAAAAATGAGAAAAGGAAGGAAGAGTAGGAGGTAGAGAAAGAAGAAGAGGAGAAAAGTGAGAAGGGGGAGTAATATAAGGAGGAGGGAAAGAAGAAAGAGTAAAAGAGTAAAAGAGTAAAAGAGTAAAAGAGTAAAAGAGTAAAAGAGTAAAAGAGTAAAAGAGTAAAAGAGTAAAAGAGTAAAAGAGTAAAAGAGTAAAAGAGTAAACGAGTAAAAGAGTAAAAGAGTAAAAGAGTAAAAGAGTAAAAGAGTAAAAGAGTAAAAGAGTAAAAGAGTAAAAGAGTAAAAGAGTAAAAGAGTAAAAGAGTAAAAGAGTAAAAGAGTAAAAGAGTAAAAGAGTAAAAGAGTAAAAGAGTAAAAGAGTAAAAGAGTAAACGAGTAAACGAGTAAACGAGTAAACGAGTAAACGAGTAAAAGAGTAAAAGAGTAAAAGAGTAAAAGAGTAAAAGAGTAAAAGAGTAAAAGAGTAAAAGAGTAAAAGAGTAAAAGAGTAAAAGAATAAAAGAGTAAAATAGAGAGAGTAGAAGGGGGAGGAAAATGCTTTGTATCAAGAGAAATCGAAATCAACAGAAGTACTATCCGGTCGAGGCAAAATCAAGAGCTTAGCTCTTGTAACCGTAGTTTATCAAAAGATAAAAAAAAATAATAATAATCACATTAAATTAGGAATCCTCTGTTACAGAATGCAAGAAGATATACAAGTATGAAATACAAGGAAAGACAGGAATGATTTGTGTAAGATACGAACAGATATAAACAGAAAAGGAATTTTTTTTCAGCATAGAGAAAGAATGAGAAAGGCAAAGGTGATATATAAAAAATCGGGGGAAATGTAAAAAACAGAACGAAGAAAGATAGGATGAAATTGCAGGAGGATAGGATTAGGAAAAATTTCCAGACAAAAAACAAAAACAAAACAGGAATAGCCATAAACAAGAAAGATCCTTAGAGAAAAATAGAAATTGGAGGAGATACGTACAAATAGGATAGATTTGTCAGAGTAAAGACGACTATCGGAAGAGAAAGGGAAATGGGAAAGATTTGCCAAAAGAAAAGTAAAATCAGGTAAAGACACACAAGAAACACAAGTTTATGGAAATAGATAAAGAAGTATAAGACTATGACAGTTAGAAACAAATGAAAAACAAAGGAAGATCAATTCATGGAAGAGATCGGAGTAGGAAATATTTGTCCAGGTGCAGACGGAAATAGACAAAGGTAACATAGAAGATATTTGTCAGTATATATATATATATATATATATATATATATATATATATATATATATATATATTTTATATATATATATATATTATATATATATATATATATGTGTGTGTGTGTGTGTGTGTGTGTGTGTGTGTGTGTGTGTGTGTGTGTGTGTGTGTGTGTGTGTGTGTGTGTGTGTGTGTGTGTGTGTGTGTGTGTGTGTTTGTGTGTGTGCGTGTATACATGTATATATATGTATATATTATATATATATACATATATATATATATATATGCATATATATATATATATATATATATAATGATCTGTTTGGAGTCTACCAACACATAGGGCAAAGGTGATGTCCTCAGTCATAGCTGAACGGTCCCCAAGCGTAGGCCTCTCACTGCTTTTCTTTCAGGAAAGAGAAACAGGAACGAGTTGAGTCTGACAGGGATTTTGTGAAGAAGGAAAAGAATGGCAGAGGACATAGTCGAGGGAACTGGAGAGACAGAAAGAAAAGAGGAATGAAGAGGAAAAGAAAACGGTGTAGGGTATGAGAATTAGAGAAAGGTGGATCAGAGAAGATGTGTGGAGAGGAAGAAGATCAAGGAAATGAACTATGGAGAGAACGCGGGATGAGAAAAAGAAAGAGAAGGACCAGAGGGAACAGAGAAATGTCGTGAACGAAGAGGATGGTGTGACACGTAATTCGTGATAACCAGTGCTTCTATCCTTGAGGACGATATTGTCCTGAAAAGGTGGAAGAAGAGAGATTTAAGGAGAGATTTATATGAGAGGGATAACAGTAATTGGAGTTGATCAGTATTCTTTGCGTGGATATGGGTCTTACGAATGTCGCTAAAGCCACAAAGATATTGACTGCTTAAAACCTATGCAGCCAATATCCCAGTAAGAAAGAAGAAGAGAAAGAATAAAGGAAGAGAAGGAGGAAGAAAAGGAGGAAAAAGAGGAAGAGAAGAAAGAGGAGAGAGAGAGAGGAGGGAGAGACGGAAAAGAAGGGAAAGCAAGAAGAGATGAAAGAGTAGAAAGAGAGATGAGGAGGAGGTGAGGAGAAGAAAGGAGAGAGGAACTGAGGAGGAGAAGAAAAGAGGAGATGGAGCATGGAGAGAGGAGAAAGGGGTTTATCGGAAGAGGAGGCAAAGAAGCGTAGGAGGAAAAGGTTGAGGAGAGGAAGAAAGCAGAGAAGCAAAAACTTGAACAGGAATGGAAGGAAGAAAGAGAAAGGGAAACAAGTAAAAGAAAAGGACGAAGAAGAGGAGAGGGAGGAAGAGTAGGAGGAGTAGGAGAAAAATTAAAAAGGAGGAGAAGGAGGAGAAGGAGGAGAAGGAGGAGAAGGAGGAGAAGGAGGAGAAGGAGGAGAAGGAGGAGAAGGAGGAGAAGGAGGAGAAGGAGAAGGAGGAGAAGGAGGAGAAGGAGGAGAAGGAGTAGGTGTTGTAGGAGGAGCAGAAGGATGAAGAGGAGGAAGGAAGAGCCACCTCAACGGAAGGAACGGAAGGAAGAAAGAGAAGAAGAAACAAGTATATGAAAAGGACGAAGAAGAGGAGGAGAGGGAGGAAGAGTAGGAGGAGTAGGAGAGAAACTAAAAAGGAGGAGAAGGAGGAGAAGGAGGAGAAGGAGAAGGAGGAGAAGGAGGAGAAGGAGTAGGTGTTGTAGGAGGAGCAGAAGGATGAAGAGGAGGAAGGAAGAGCCACCTCAACATCCTGCAGGGCAGTGGTAACATCAAAAGCCTGAGCCAAGGCACCGAGAATTACGCGCGCACACGAAAGGAGGAGGAGGAGAAGGAGGAGGTAGAGGAGGAGGGAGGTTGGAGTTGCCGAGGGGTGATGAAGGAGGTGGTGAAAGCAGACGTATATATGTAAGTGAACGTAGAGATGGAGGAAGAGGATGGGAGGAGGAGAGGGAAAAGGAGTAAGTAGGGGAAGAGGATTCTGACGAGGGCAGGAAGAGAAGAAGGAGGAAAACGAGGAAGACAAGGAAGGCGAGGGGGAAGAGGAGGAGAGAGAGGAGGAGAAGAAAGAGGAGGAGAAGAAAGAGGAGGAGGAAGTGAAAGAGGTGGAGCAAGTGAAAGAGGAGGAAGAGGTAGGGGAGACATTGATGATGGAGGAGGAGGAGAAGGAGGAAAGCGAGGAAGACGAGGAGGAGAAGAAGGAGAAGTAGGAAGTGAAGGAGGTGGAGGAAATAAAAAGGAAGAAGAGGCACGGGAGAAAGAGGAGAAGGAGGAGGAGGAGGAGGAGGAGGTGAAGAAAGAAGGAGAAAGGGCAAGAAAAATATTTAGTAAAGGAAAATTAATTAAAAAAAAAAGAGAGAGAGAGAGAGAGAGAAAGAGAGCAGAACTTACATACTCCAGGAAGTACGAGCCAAAGAAGTTGGGTCACAGGGAAGCAATGAGCGAAAGAAATGAAATCACAGGAAAACAAAGACAAGTTAACAAAGGGCCAAGGCGACTGGCTAGGGGAAGCACCCACGCAGGAGATTAGGACCCTCGCAGACGGCGCCGAAGGAGAAGAAGGAGGAGAAGGAGAAGGAGGAGAAGGAGGAGAAGAAGGAGGAGAAGGAGAACGAGGAGAAGGAGGAGGAGATGGAGAAGGAGGAGAAGGAGAAGGAGGAGGAGGAGGAGGAGGAGGAGGAGAAGGAGGAGGAGGAGGAGGAGGAGAAGGAGGAGAAGGAGGAGAAGGAGGAGAAGGAGGAGGAGGAGGAGGAGAAGGAGAAGGAGGAGAAGGAGGAGAAGGAGAAGAAGGAGAAGGAGGAGAAGGAGAAGGAGGAGAAGGAGAAGGAGGAGAAGGAGGAGAAGGAGGAGAAGGAGAAGGAGGAGAAGGAGGAGAAGGAGAAGGAGAAGAAGGAGAAGGAGGAGAAGGAGGAGAAGAAGGAGGAGAAGGAGAAGGAGAAGAAGGAGAAGGAGGAGGAGGAGGAGGAGGAGGAGGAAGAAGACGAAGAGGAGGAGGAAGAGGAGGAGGAATAGGAAGAGGAAGAGGAGGAGAAGGATGAAAAAAAGGCAAAGGGGGGAATAGTGAGAGGAAAAAATAAGAGAGAAGAAGAGGAGGAGGAGAACAAAAAGAAGCAGGAAGAGGAAGAAAAAATAATGAA
>NC_134778.1:22677499-22684999 GCF_046742065.1 Oratosquilla oratoria | reverse complement strand
TCGATTCTGTTGTTTCACTCGTCGCCCACGAACACCAAAAACCACCAACTGGTACTTTTTTGAGTGAGTGTACGTGCATGTGTTTATGCTCTTGCGTGTGGGGTTTTACATAGTTTCCAATGAACTCTGATGTTCAGATTTCTAATTTCCATTCTTTCTTTTTTTCAAGTATGATTATTTCCTTTTTGTTTTCTTCACTTAATATCACCCCATTATTTTTTTTTTTTTTTCTTGGGCACATATGACCTTCCACCATGAAGTAACCTGTGACTATACTTTCTTTCATGCTTTTTGACCTGAAAAAAAATTACATCCATATTTATCTACAACGTGTGGAACCATTGCCGCATGGAGGTTAAATTTTTTGCTATCTCTCTTACCAAAAGAGCCAATTCTGAGGCATTTCTAAGCATATTTCGTGGTATAATATTTTATCTATCCAAGGATCTACTCTACATATATCAACCTTTAGATTTGATGAACTTTCCCCGTGACTTTTAACAGATACTACAAAGGATTACAAAGGCAAAGCATGCCGACAGGAGACCTTTTGATCCATATCTAGGTCGGATGCAAAAAAAAAAAATAATAATAATAATAATAATAATAATAATAATAATAATAATAATAATAAATTAAAACTATAACTATAACAATGTAAATAACAATTAAAATACATAAATAAATGCATTGGTATAGTTGAATAACAAACAAACAGGTAAATAGTAAATGATAATAAATTGACATATAACTAATAATAAATGAAAATCAGACAGACAAATTATAACAAAACAAAAACAAATAATATAACATAAATTATAATAATTACAGCATCTTACTTAGGTATTTATCTAAATGATTCTTAAACTTCGAACTGAACTACATTGCACTACCTGTGCAGGAAGTTTATTCCATTCATTAACTACACGGTTGGCAAAGTTGTTTCTACCTACTTCCAAATTGAATCAATTTCCGGACAGTTTGAGACCATTGTTTCTTGTCTGATTCTCATTCAATGTGAAAATTTGGTCACTTTTGATGTTGTCAATTCCCTTTAAAATCTTAAAGACCTGTATCAAGTCACCTCTGAGTCTACGCTTTTTTTAGGGAAAACAGATTCATGTGCTTAAGTCGATTTTCGTATGATTTATTTTTGATATTTGGAATCAGTTTTGTGGCTCGCCGTTGTACTTTTTCCAGTCTGTCAATGTCATTAATGAGATTCGGTGACCATACGGAAACAGCATATTCCAAATGTGGACGAACTAAACGATTTATATAGCTTGTTAATGAGTGATGGACTTTTGAAATCAAGAGATCGCGCAATCAATCCCAGAATCTTATTTGCTTTCTCAGAGGCTGAAATACACTGCTTGGATGATTTGAGGTCGTTACTGATAATTACGCCGAGATCTTTTTCACTATCCACTTTTTGTTAACGAATTTCCAAATAACTTGTAATCGTACTTGCTGTTATTTTTACCTATGTGCATTACCTTGCATTTACTTGTGTTAAATTTCATTAGCCACTTTACAGACCATTGCTGTAATTTTATCTAAATCTTCTTGAATATCTAATTGGTTTGAGTGATCATTTGCCACTCCGCACAGTTTTGTATCATCAGCAAATTTGGAAACAGTAGATTTTAGTCCATGGTCTATATCATTTATATATACTATGAATAGAAGTGGCCCAAGAACGGAACCCTGAGGAACTCCACTTGCAACACTTTTCCATCCAGAAGTTTTTCCATTTAAAACAACTCTCTGTTTTCGACCTTTCAACCAATTACTAGTCCAACCTAATAGGCTACCACTTATTCCATGCAAAGCTAATTTAGTAAGTAGTCTTTCATGTGGGACGGTATCAAAAGCTTTTGCAAAGTCTAGATATATTAAATCTATATTGTTTCTTTTGTCATAATTCGAGACAACTGTGTTGTAGAATTCGAGTAAGTTAGTCACGCAAGAACGTTTCCGTCTGAAACCATGTTGGCTATCATTTATCAAACGGTTACTTTCTAAATGATATTCGATATCATCTCTGATGATCGTTTCCATCATTTTCCTACGATCGAAGTCAAACTAATAGGCCTATAGTTATTTGTTTTCTTTTTGTCACCTTTTTTGAATATGGGAGTAACGTTAGCTAGCTTCCATTCTCTTGGGACATCTCCGGATATGATGGATTTCTTGAAAATAATTTCTAATGGAACAACAATCTCATTTTTCATTTCCTTTAAGATTCTTGGATGCCAACCGTCAGGCCCTGGTGTTTTATTAACTTTGAGTTTGTCTATACACCTTTTAATTGTTTCTTTTGTTATATTTACCGTAGTGAGTAAGTTTACCCCAGACTTTTCACAGGTTTTCAGTTTGGAATTCACTTTGAGGTGTTTCGTTTACGAATACCGAGCTAAAATAATTGTTTAAGAGATTACACATTCCTTCATTTGAATAATTCAAGTTGACCGTCAGCAGATAATAGTGGACCAATGTGATTCCTAACAACCTTTTTATCTCTAATGTAACTATAGAATTCTTTGGGATTCTCTTTGGATTTATCAGCGATGTTCATTTCGTATTGTCGTTTTCTTTTTCTTATTGTCTTTTTTAAATCTCTCTGTATTGATACATAACTTTCATAGTCATTAGATGCACCCGAGCACTTATATTTCTTATAAGCCTGTCTCTTTTTAGCAATACTTTTTTCAGTTTCTTTGTCGAGCCACTTTGGGCGAGCCTGATTTGGGGGAACGTCTGTCTTTAAAAGGAATGTAAGTTTGAATCATCTTAGTGAGCGTATTTTGAAATATTTCCCACATCTGATCTACAGGCCTTTCGTTTAATTTTTCCTCCCAATCTGTAAGCTGAAGCTCCTGGCGTAGTTCTATGAACTGAGCTTTACTGAAATCGGGTATTTTAGAAGCACAAGTATCTATTCTAAAATTGTTTAGGAGTTTGAATCTGACTAAGTTGTGATCGCTATTTGCAACAGATTCACCGACTTCTACATCAGTTGCCATGCTTTCGCGGCTAGTGATCAATAAATCGAGTAAGTTTCCATATCTTGTGGGCTCTTTTTACATGCTGAATTAAGTAATTGTCACCAAGAAAATCAATCAAGCGACTACCTATATGGCCATGTTCAAGGGTCATCCAATCAATGTCAGTAAAATTGAAATCACCCATTATCAATAAATCCCGGTTGCAGAAACTAGACAGTTCTTGAAATAACAGTTTGTCGTCTGCTAATGATAATGTCTTTTGCCTATATATTACACCTATATTCATTTTTTGTCCATTTGTTTGGGTTAACTCAACCCACAAACTGTCATATGCATCCTGTTTCACTTTCTCTAAAACACAAGCATGAACATTGTTTTTAACGTACAATAGAACACCCCCACCTTTCTTGTGGTTTCTATCCTGATGAAAGTGTTTAAATCCCGCAATATTAAATTCAGCTTCGAACTCTGTACCATTTAACCATGTCTCAGTTATTCCTATCATATCGAGATTTTCGCTTTTGACATACGCCTGTATTTCTTGAAAATTTGTTCCTAATACTACGAGCATTAAAGTACATAGTTTTAAGAAACTCCTGATTATTTCTTTTTGACACATTTTGAGTTTCAATATCATGTCTTATATTATTATTTTGTTTTTTATTTATGCCTTGCTCTATATTATTATTATTTGGTCCTTCATTGACATTCAATGCCTCATTAACATTTCTCCTATCAAAATTAACATTTCCCCCATCACGGACATCTGGTCGATTACGGTCATCCGATCTATTTTGTACATTTTGTCCCCCTACGTCATCGTGATTCACGCCGGCCTCCCGTCGTTCAGTGACATTATGTCCGGCATCCCTTTCTAAAATTATATTTTGTCCTCCAGTGACATTATATCCTACCGTGATATTTTTTCCTCCACTATAATTACATCCCATCGTGATCTTTTGTCTTCCACTGTCATTACATCCTATCTTGATATTTTGGCCTTCATTGACATTCTGTCCGGTATCTCTTCCTAAAATTATATTTTGTTCTTCACTGACATTATATCCTACCGTGATATTTTCTCCTCCATTATCATTACATCCTATCGTGATATTTTGTTCTCCACTATCATTATTTCCCATCGTGATCTTTTGTCCTCCACTGTCATTACATCCCATTGTGACATTTTGTCCTAAGACATTACATCCTAATGTGTCATTTCGCCCTCTAGCGATATTACATCCTATCATGATTTTTTGGCCTTCATTGACATTCTGTCCGGTATCCCTTCCTAAAATTACATTTTGGCCTTCAATGACATTATATCCTACCGTGATATTTTCTCCTCCATTATCATTACATCCTATCGTGATATTTTGTTCTCCTTTACCATTACTTCCCATCGTGATCTTTTTGTCCTCCACTGTCATTATATCCCATTGCGACATTTTGTCCTATGGACATTATATCCTAATGTGACATTTCGTCCTCTAGCGACATTATATCCTAAAAATTATATTTTTGTCCTATACTGGTACATTGTTCTACATTAATGCTATACTCTACACTCTTTTCCCAAGTACATTCTATTTCCCCTTCCCTTTGGCCTTCTACCCTAAAAAAGGAGCTGGTTCATTACAAACTCCCACAATGAGGTTTGTAAGAACATCTTTGCCTCTGCGGGTAAGGTGGATCCCATCAGAAGCGTAAAGGTCATGGCGCCTAGAAAAGAGATACCAAGGATCAAGAAAGTGGTATCCCAATTGTGTGCACAACTGCGATATCCTATCATTGATCCCTATGGCTCTACTGTTCCAACACGAACCTGCGTAGATCCTCGGGAGGATCCCACAGACTACGTGACGGCTCCCACGTTCCTTCATCTCCTGAAGGAGGACCTTGTAATTCCGAACAAGCTCCTCTGATCTCACCCTACCTACATCGTTACTACCCGTATGAACAATCGTAACTGTGTTCTTCCGTCCTTGCTCTCTGATGGACCGGGCCGGGTACAATCAACGATCCCACGGCCCGGTTGACATACAAGCTTGCAACGTCGCTTAGTCTTTCGCTGCAGGATGTCGTCATAGCCTCGAACCATGGAGTCCCCCACCACCAAGAACTCCTGGTTTTCAGCCACTTCATCCTCCAGTAGAGCAAAACGATTGACTAGAGCCAGCGGTTGCTCCACAGGGCACACGTCTACCGAACGCGGGCTCGACAAACGGGACCCCACGGAGCGCCACTCGCTCATGGCAGTGACAGTAGGTGAAGAAGTGGAACGCTCTTTGGGTTGTGGGGAGGGTTCACTCTTCTCACGGAGCGCACTCCTGAGAAGCCGAATTTCCTCCTCACACATCCTGAGACGGACCTCTAGGTTCACGCAACCTTCACAAGCCATTTCGCTCCCCCTTTAGCAATAAAAAATAAAAAAAACGGCAAAGAGAAAATACAAATCAACAACAACAAAAAATCAAAGCGGTCTCTAATAAACTAAATACGCGAAGCTTACTCTGCTTACCTTATACTATTTCTCCTACCTTTGGAATACGGTAACAGAAAACTGTTTTGAAATTAAATAGAACCCTGCACTTTATCTTATATCTGTAACTGTATAGCGCTATACGTATACAATTACAAAAACACAACACAATCACTTAACACTATTCGGAGATGTAAAATTCACAGGTATTCACTAGCTGGTGTCTGTGCAGAAAAACGAGGTCTCTAGCTGAGGTCACTAAAAATCTCTACTATCATTACAAATCTGGAGACAAAGTTTTTGCATGGAGCAAGAAAGATGCAACAAAATAGTAATCAAATTAATGCATTTTTAATGCTCTTCTGAACATTGTACAAAAAATGGCATGTTATTTATACAGAAAAAAAAATCCATACATTTGACATATACATAATGGATTTTTTTTTTTTCAACAAGTCAAACCATCAACTGAAACTACCAAAATAATCATGATTATGTGTATTAAAATTATGTTACACAATCATTTGTTAAGTGTTTGCTTCTTGAAGCTTTCGAAGTGCCGTCTTTTGTATTCCACAGTATGGAGTAGATATTCCCTCTGCTTGGGATCTGTGGTGATGACATTTGAAAAATCATTCATCATCTTAACTCAACGCTCAGCGATATCATTCACTACTCTGATGTTTCTCACATATCCCAAAGCTTTCTTGTAGTCCTCCTTCTCTGGCCACGATTCAACCCGGTCCAGGAACCAGTCAGGTCCAATGCTGAGGATGTCTAACAGAAGGTGGAATTCAGGATCAATGAGATCTACTAGTGTGGTCTTGGTTGTCATCGTCTGAAACACGGGTTTTCCCCTTCTGAAGCTGTCTGCCTTCTGAGTGGCATGCAGCTGAGCAGCAATGTCCCGTTTCTGCTTGTCACTCAGCCTGCTGCTGAAGAGCGCGAATGGCACGGCCCCCTATGTCAAGTACCACTTGTGATTTTCCATCTTCTGAAGAACTGCTTCAGCAACCTCTGGGTCCGATCTCTTGTACCTCAACATGTCCTGGATGAGCTGAAGATCATTCACAGGAGCATCCGCAGTAGATGTTGACATTATCCACATTGGTGTGTAGAACAACGTCAGGAAGATGTTCAGTCGTTCCAGCTTTGCAACAGTTTCTTCAGCATACCCAAGCTGGTCGCAAAAATCAGTATCTTCGTGGAATACAAGTTCCTGACCATCTGTATGGAATGATGAATGACCCCTGATCGACTCCAATGAATGTCATGGGGAGGTGCGTCTCCAAGAACAATTACTGTGAGCTCAGTTATTTCCTTGTAGTCAGCTCTCGGTGACTTCTTAGATGGAAGGATGTCATTAAGTATTTCCTCCCAATCCCTCTTCTTTTCCCTAAGCCTTTTGCTTCTGATCATCAGTGTTTTACGGGTGCCTGTTGTCAGTTCCCCCACACATCCTTGAAGTGTTTGAACCAAGGATTCTCTAGACTCTTCACCTTGCCAAACAGCTGTCACTTCCAGGATGTGGTGTCTGCACGCCAGGTAAAACACCTTGGTACTCAGCTGCAAAATAATACAGCGTGGTAAGCATGTAAAATTAAAATAATACAATGTAGTAAGCATGTAAAACTTCAAACTTGTTGTGATATTGAAAAGTATGATTGATAAAAGTATAAAAGTATGATTACTTTTTTTTCTTTGGTTGCCTCTCAGTTCGGCCTACTTGTTGCTGAGATCTTGTCTCAAAGATCTTGTCTTGACCCGACATGCGACCTTTCCTCTCAGTCCTCTGGTCCTGGTAGAACCTGATGTCATTTCTCTTCTCCCTGGATAACAATCTATTACTCTGGAACTCCTTTGTCGAACAGGCTGGTCTTTATCAGTGCTCTGTGTTTGTCATGAACTTTCACGAGGAGCTTCATGCAGTTCTGTCTGGTCATCGTCTTGATCCTAGCCATCTACTAGAATGGGATGATAGCTTCAACCGTTTCATAGGCGAGGTCTTGA
>NC_134778.1:22654999-22672499 GCF_046742065.1 Oratosquilla oratoria | reverse complement strand
TGTGATGTAGGAGGAATCTGTTCACAGAGAAATGATGACACTTTTATTATACTGCGACTGTGCCTCCGTTATGCTGACCTTCCAACCCATGTTGCTGTCCTGTACCATTTCTCTGAATATTCATTTCCTTTTTCTTTTCTTTTTTTTTTATCATGTGGTGGGGGATAGAATGCTGCCACCAGGTCTTCTCACTTAAATCATGAGAGGCGAGAAAAAAAAAGTAAAGGCATATGAGGGTCTAGGAGTTTTCCAAACAGTACCCTAAGGTTTGGGTCTTTTAATTTGCATAGATGTAGTACAGATGAGAGTAAAAGGGAAGAGATAGGCATTATGTTTGTGAGAAGAAAGATGGATGTGTTGGCACTAAGTGAAACTAAGTTGAGAGGGTGGGGTGAGTGTGAATTTGGGAGTGTAGTTGGGAGGTTCTCAGGAGTGAAGAGAGGGCGAGGGAGAGGAGTGGCTATACTAGTAAATGAAGAGATAGGTAAACGTGTAAAGGAGTGAAAAAAGGTTTCTTCAAGGTAAATGTGGGTGAAGGTGTAACTGGAAAAGGAGATGTAGGTTTTTGTAACTACATATGTACCTGGTAGTGAGAAGAGTGTAGAAGAAAGAAAGGCTTTTTGGATAGATTTAAATGAGTGAATAGAGGGATTAGGGAGAAACTTTAATGTAGTAGTATTGGGAGACCTTAATGCTAGGGAACAAAATGAAGCCATAAACGGAGTGGTTGGGAAATGTGGAGTTCCAGGAAAGAATCGTAGTGGAGAGTTGATGGTGAAGCTGTGTCTAGAGAGTTGTTGATAGCAAATACAGTGTTTAGGAAAAAAATCTAGCATAAGTACACATGGGAGAGGGTGGTGGATGGAAGGGTGGTAGATAGAGCTTTAATGGACTATGTAGTGGTAGAAAGGAGTATAATAGGAAGAGTTATGGATGTACATGTTCTAAGGGGAGAGAGTGGGGGAATATCAGATATTTTTTTGGTGGAAGGTAAGTTGAGAGTGTAGGATAGATGGAGGAAGAGGAAAAGGACAAAAGGTAGGGAGGTACTTAGAGTAAACTGCTTACATGAGAAAGAAAAGGAGAAAAGGAGTACAAAAAGCTAAGAGAGGAGTGGGAAGGAGTAAAGGATAGAATAGAACTAGGAGTGGAAGAGAAATGGGAATGGTCCAAGGAAGAAGTCACAAGGTGTGCAAAGATGGTGTGTGGAACAAGGAGGATGGTAAGGAAATAGAAGGAAGGGTAATGAGTGGTGAGATGAGGAAACAAAGAAGGTTCTGGAAGAGAAGAAGCGAGCTTTCACAGACTGGTTACAAAATAGGGAATTGTATGAGAGGTACAAAGAAAAGAAAAGAGAAGTAAAACATAAGATAAAGGAGGCAAAGAGGAGGGCAAGTGTGAAATGGGGTAAGGGTATGACAGAAAATTTTAAAAGTAATAAAAAGATGTTTTGGAAAGAAATTAAGAGAGGAAGAGGAGGCGAATCAAGTAGAGAGGAAAAGGTAAAAGGTGCAGATAGAGAGATAATAATGGAAGAGAAGGCAGTAAGAGAAAGTTGGGCAGAGTATTTTAGGGAATTAATAAATGTGAAGGAGGATAGGGAGGGAAAGGTAATTGCAGTGGGAAGTGCTAAGAAAATGACTGTGATGGGTGAGGATAAGGGAGAAGAAATAATGAAAGATGAGGTGAGAGCAGCTGTTAAGATGATGAGACCAGGTAAGGCACCTGGTCTGGATGGATGCCATACAGAATGTCTGAAGAAAAGGAGGTGCAGTGATGGTGGACTGGCTGGTGAGATTATTTAATGCTTGTTTACGAGAGGGTAGAGTGCCGGAGGACTGGAGGAGTGCCTGTATAGTTCTACTTTACAAGGGAAAGGGGGACAAGTGAGAGTGTAGTAGTTTCAGAGGGGTTAGTTTATTTAGTGTAGTTGGGAAGGCATATGGGAGGGTCTTGATTTAGAGGATTAGGAGAGGAACAGAGGGAGTAATTGGTGAGCAACAGTGTGGGTTTAGGACAGGTTGAGGATGCGTAGACCAGATTTTTGTGGTAAGACAGATATGTGAGAAAGCTATAGGAAAAGATAAGGATGTTTTTGGGGGTTTTATGGATTTGGAAAAGGTTTATGACACTGTGGGAGGCATTGGAGATATACGGGATAGGAGGAAAGCTTTTAGGAGCTGTCAAGAGCTTTTACGGGAGTAGTAGAGCGTGTGTCAGGATTAGAAATGGAAAGAGTAAGTGGGGTGGTCCGAGAGATAAATGCAAGGGTCAGGGATTGGAGATGGTTAAAGAAAATGGAGAAAAGTAGGAGATAAGCCAGCTGTTGTTTGCGGACGACACTACGTTTGTAGCAGGATCAGAGGAGGGATTGAGGAAGTTATTGACAGAGTTTGGAAAGGTGTGTAAAAGAAGGAAGTTGAAGATAAATGTGGGTAAAAGTAAGGTGATGAGGTGTACAAGGGGTCGAAGTAGCAGCAGACTGGAAGTGAGTATTAAGGAAGAGAGACTGAAGGAAGTGGATAGTTTTAGATACTAGGGTGCAAATGTGGCAGGAAAAGGAGGAGTGGAGATGGAGAGAGAATGTATATTGAGAGAAGCAAGTGGTGGATTAAAAAGTGTAATGAGAAATATACATTTGGTAATAGATGCTAAGAGGAGACTGTATGAAGGAGTGATTGTGCCAACACAACTGTATGGAGCAAAAACATGGATCATAGGAGAGGATGAGAGAAGGAGTTTGAATGTGTTTGAGATGAGGTGTCTGAGAAGTGTGATAGGGGTTACTAGACTGGTTAGAGTGAGAAATGAGGAGGTGAGGAGGAGAACGGGGGTGGAAAGGGAGTTGGGAGATAGGGTGGATGAAAGAATATTGGGGTGGTTTGGACACGCGGAAAGAATGAGTGAAGAAAGACTAGTAAAAGAGGTGTGGAAGGCAGATGTGGAAGGTGTGAACATGATGTAGTGACCTAGGATGAGATGGATGGATGGGGTAAAAGGGCTTTGGGGAAGAGAGGAATGTCTGTTGAGGAATGACGGTAGAGAACAGAAGACAGGGGTGAATGGAAAAAGGTTGTATATGGATGATGTTGTGATCCATGAGAAGGAATGTGTGGGGGGTGGGGGGTGAGGGAGTATGTGTGAAAAAAAAAATTACGCAGCCCGAAGGAATTTCTCCCCGTCTTCTCCTTTTCCGCATGAGGAGACAGAGAGGGAGGTTTGCCGATTTAATGAAGCGGCCTTGCTGGGGATGTCCTGTGTCTTGCGACACTGCTTATGACCCAGGGCAGTGGACAAGATGCAGGGATGACCCGTCATCCAGGAGGTGCCAAGATGGTAAGGAGGGGAGAGGGTGGAGGGGAGTGGAGTGTGATAGAGATGGAATGGGTGGGAATGGTTTTTATGCATTTGTTTTTTGGCAACCTCCCTTATAATGGGGAAAAAGACTTTGGTATATGTATGGATTTTATTTTGTTTTGTTTTATTTTACTTTGTTTTATTTTATTTTATTTTATTTTATTTTATTTTATTTTATTTTATTTTATTTTATTTTATTTTATTTTATTTTATTTTATTTTATTTTATTTTATTTTATTTTATTTTATTTTATTTTATTTTATTTTATTTTATTTTATTTTATTCTATTCTATTCTATTCTATTTTATTCAATTTATTTTATTTCATTGTTTTCTATCTTCATCTATTTTCTACCATCTTATTCTTTTCTCTCTGACTCTTACACTGGTGGCGCAATCAAGAAAATTTTGGTCTCACATTTACCTAAGTGTGGGTTCAAATCCCGCACTCCTTCCCAATTCCCTGTAGTGACTGTTATCAGTCTCACCTCTCCAACTGCATAATAGGGCAAAGGTGACGGCTTCAGCCACAGCTACTTAGTTCCTCCTGGCGTAGGTTTCCTAGCTTGTACGTGATTATATTTGTATTTTACTTTTTTCTCTCCATTTCTTATTTGATTTGTTTTGTGACAGTTTAATCTTAATTTTCTGTCTGTTCATTATCTTCTCATTTTTCATCTAGTTTTATTGTTTTTATTCATTCTATTTTATTTTATTTTTTGCTATTTTATTTTATTTTATCTGATTTGATTTTCATTTACTTTTTTATCATATTCGATGTTATTTTGTTCTGGTTTTATTGTTATTTGATTTTATTTTCATTTACTTTTTTTATCATATTCGATCTTATTTTGTTCAATTTTATCTTGTTTTGTTTTTATATTCTTTCATTTTGTTTAATCTTAGTTTGATCAAATTTCATTTTATTCTACTCGTTTTTCATCTGATTTTACTTTATTCATTTTTTTTTTTTTTTTTTTTTTTTTTGTCTCGGGTGAATCTGTGTCTACATTTTTTGTCAGTTTAGTAGCCGTACCTACACACGAACGTTTCACATTCCCCTTGAGGCCAAACTCCATCACAGATTCCATTTGGCGAACGCGCATCGGGGGGCCCTAAATGGATGGATCACAGTCATCTCGATCAGCTCCTTCAACCGATTGACGTACTTCAAAGGATTTCTTCTGAATGATACCAGATCATTTCGTTCAGCAGATAGAAGTAAAGCGTACGTACGGTTATATAATGTAAAATAGTTGAATTAATTACTTGTTTATTTTTTTACCCATGATGGTTACCGTCCTGCATGTATTTTCGAAGATTTTCTTATCTTCCCGCTCTTTCATTTTTTCTTCCTCTTTGTTTTCTTCCTCTTTTTTCGTCTTCTTCTTCTATTTCTTCATTTTCTTTCCTCTTTTATTTTAGTTCTTCTTATTATTAAACATATATTCACAATCACAAACACAATTACCATTAACTACACCATCATTATCATTATCACTATCAGTCACAAACAGCAACCATCATTAACACCATCACCATTACAATGGCCACCACCGTCATCATCACATTCACCTCCAATCATGGACTACGGTAGGCGAACACAGGCACTTTGAGATAATTGTCCACAATTCAGACACCTTCAGAATATTGCAAACTACGTGCAGACACCTAGGCGTCCCACGCCGAGACTAGTGTCTGAAAGCAGTTGCTGCAATACACAGATAACTTCAGAGAGTTCCAGTTAATTGGGAGCACTTTTATGCAAGCAATGCCAATTGCAATCATTGATACAGTGAGTCACACACAAATATATATAAGATATCTAATTATTGATATATAAAGATACATAAATTATACAAATGTCTGTACAGATGTTAATATATCCAAACAGTTGTAAATGCAAGGATACACCTTCATATAGTCGTAAAGAAAGGCGGCCATTCTCCCAGTCGATCTTGTGGTTGTGTGCAAGCACCGATATGCGAATAAAGGAAACTCTTCTACCTATTTATTTCTCAGTATCAGAGCACGACATTTTTCTCCATCTGTATTCCCCTCCATACCTCCACTTTATTATCACACTCCCAACCTCAATCCTCCATTCCTTCCAGCTTCTCTCCTTCTCTCTTTCTCTCCTTTCTTTTAACATTTATTCTTTTTCTTTTTAATAATGCTTCTTCCTTCGAATATGTCAGCTCGGGTCTTGGCCTATTTCCCCCCTCACTCGCCGCTATTTCCTCAATCACTTTAATTAATTAACTCTCAACAATTTCCTTTGGCGCCTTCAGCACTTTCATTTCGAAGAGGTTTCCTGCTCGGCTGAATAAAGTTGCGGGGAGCCAGGCAGGAAAGGAAGAAAGATCCGTCATTCTAGTTCTCCTTCTCCTCTTCCTCCTCTTTTCCCTTCTCCGTTTTCTCATTCCTCCTCCTTCTCCTTCTTCTCTTCACCCCTCTCATCCTCATACTCCTCGTAATGCTGCTGCTGGTCCTTTACTACTACTACTACTACTACTACTACTACTACTACTACTACTACTACTACTACTACTACTACTACTACTACTACTACTACTACTACTACTACTTCTACTACTACTACTACTACTTCTTCTTCTTCTTCTTCTTCGCGTTCTTCTTCTTCCTCACGTTTTTCTTTTTCTTCTTCGCGTTCATCTTCTTCTTCTTCTTCTTCTTCTTCTTCTTCTTCTTCTTCTTCTTCTTCTTCTTCTTCTTCTTCTTCTTCTTCTTCTTCTTCTTCTTCGCGTTCTTCTTCTTCTTCTTCTTCTTCTTCTTCTTCTTCTTCTTCTTCTTCTTCTTCTTCTTCTTCTTCGCGTTCTTCTTCTTCTTCTTCGCGTTCTTCTTCTTCTTCTTCTTCTTCGCGTTCTTCTTCTTCTTCTTCTTCTTCTTCTTCTTAACGTTCTTCTTCTTCTTCTTCGCGTTCTTCTTCTTCGCGTTCTTCCTCTTCTTCTTCTTCTTCTTCACGTTTTTCTTCTTTTTCTTCGCGTTCTTCTTCGTGTTCTTCTTCTTCTTCTTCTTCTTCTTCTTCTTCTTCTTCTTCTTCTTCTTCTTCTTCTTCTTCTTCTTCTTCTGCTTCTTCTTCTTCTTCTTCTTCTTCTTCTTCTTCTTCTTCTTCTTCTTCTTCTTCTTCTTCTTCTTCTTCTTCTTCTTCTTCTTCTTCTTCTTCTTCTTCTTCTTCTTCTTCTTCTTCTTCTTCTTCTTCTTCTTCTTCTTCTTCTTTTTCTTCTTCTTTTTCTTCTTCTTCTTCTTCTTCTTCTTCTTCTTCTTCTTCTTCTTCTTCTTCTTCTTCTTCTTCTTCTTCTTTTTCTTCTTCTTTTTCTTCTTCTTCTTCTTCTTCTTCTTCTTCTTCTTCTTCTTCTTCTTCTTCTTCTTCTTCTTCTTCTTCTTCTTCTTCTTCTTTTTCTTCTTCTTCTTCTTCGCGTTCTTCTTCTTCTTCTTCTTCTTCTTCTTCTTCTTCTTCTTCTTCTTCTTCTTCTTCTTCTTCTTCTTCTTCTTCTTCTTCTTCTTCTTCTTCTTCTTCTTCTTCTTCTTCTTCTTCTTCTTCTTCTTCTTCTTCTTCTTCTTCTTCTTCTTCTTCTTCGCCTTCTTCGCGTTCTCGCGTTCTTCTTCTTCCTCGCGTTCTTCTTCTTTCTCTTCTTCTTCTTCTTCTTCTTCTTCTTCTTCTTCGCGTTCTTCGCGTTCTTTGCGTTCTTCTTCTTTTTCTTCTTCTTTTTCTTCTTCTTCTTCTTCTTCTTCTTCTTCTTCTTCTTCTTCTTCTTCTTCTTCTTCTTCTTCTTCTTCTTCTTCTTCTTCTTCTTCTTCTTCTTCTTCTTCTTCTTCTTCTTCTTCGCGTTCTTCGCGTTCTTCTTCTTCTTCTTCTTCTTCTTCTTCTTCTTCTTCTTCTTCTTCTTCTTCTTCTTCTTCTTCTTCGCGTTCTTCTTCTTCTTCTTCTTCGCGTTCTTCTTCTTCTTCTTCTTCGCGTTCTTCGCGTTCTTCGCGTTCTTCTTCGCGTTCTTCTTCTTAGCGTTCTTCTTCGCGTTCTTCTTCGCGTTCTTCTTCTTCTCGTTCTTCTTCTTCTTCTTCTTCTTCTTCTTCTTCTTCTTCTTCTTCTTCTTCTTCGCGTTCGGCTTCG
Source organism: Oratosquilla oratoria (assembly GCF_046742065.1). Classification (NCBI taxonomy): domain Eukaryota; kingdom Metazoa; phylum Arthropoda; class Malacostraca; order Stomatopoda; family Squillidae; genus Oratosquilla; species Oratosquilla oratoria. Next base: position 22,665,011 of record NC_134778.1, on the reverse strand, counting down.
CGTTCTTCTTCTACGCCGCTGGGTAGAATGGCCTGGATCTTTATGCAACACAATTCAGTTCTCGTAGTCATGGACGTCCCTGACTGTGATCATATTCGCACGTTCTTAAACACATTTTGTTGCAAGTTTCGTTTGACCACGTACGGGTGTGACGTTACTGATTTGTATGAGTTCTCAGCTTTACCTCATCGTGATGGTGTCTCATCCTCGTGTAGCTAAGCCCTTGATGTCTACAACTTCTCATGCGTTGAAGATTTCCACAAACTTTTTTAACTAACCGACCTCCCTCCCCTAAAAAAAAAAAAAAAAAAAAATCATCCCCCTCTTCCTTTACCACTCAACACACCTTTCCCTTAAATCTTGAGCCAGCTTCTCCACCTACCCCCTATCCTTCACACCCCACTTCCCACCCCCTTACACGAAAGTTTACCAACTTTTTTTTTCGCAAGTCCCTCAAAATTTCCTTTGATAATGACGAAGGTTTCTTCTGTGATATATGTTTCCCTCCTCCTCCTCCTCTTTCTCTTTCTGCTTCTCCTTCTCCTCTTCCTCCTTGTCCTCTTCCCCTTCCTCCTCCTCTCCTTTCGTCACCTTCTCCTTCTCCCCGTTCTTCTCCTCTTTCTCTCCCCTTTTTCCTCCACCTCATACTCTCATTCCTCCTCCTCCTCTTTTACATCTTCCTACTCTTTCTCCTCTTCCCCTTCCTCCTCCTCTCCAATCTTCACCTCCTCCTCCTCCCCTGTCTTCTTCTCTTTCTCCCCTTTCTCCTCCACCTCATACTCCCATTCCTCCTCCTCGTTTTTCTTCTCTTCTTTTTCTTCCTCCTCTTCCTCCTCCATCTCTTCTTCCTATTCCTTCCCCTCCTCTTCCTTCCCCATGACTTCATTATCCTTATCCTCTACCAAGGCAGAGAAGATTTTCGTATAAGTTCTTTTCTGGCGAAGGTTTGTGCCACCAAGGGGGTGATGGCACAGGGACTTATCAAATAGTATATCTTTGGCAAAAGTAAAAGAGTGTAAGCATCCCTTTTTTTTTTTTCTTTTTTTTTGGGGGGGGGGGAGTTTAGTACCCACCCGGCGGTTCGGCTGTGACTTCTTACATGACCTCGCTTAAACTTCCCGTATTTGTATTCAATCTGCCGCCCGACACGAAATCGAAATCCAAAAGCTGTTCCCTTAGATGACGTTCTTGCCTAAGGCAAGTGTTCTTGGCTCGAAGGAGGTTCCTCCCGAGATGTGTTCCCCGGAGGCAAGAGTGAGTGACTTTCATGTTCAGAAGACGTTTTGAGTAACATAGACAGATAGAAATAAATAAGAATACAAAATATAAACTAAAAAATGTACTACATCATGTGACCGTTGTAGCGTCACAAGATGAGTAGCCTACACTAGATGACGTTTATCCGTGGCCAAGGTTGTAAAAATTGCCTTATGTGCTTGGACAGTCGGGGCAAGTAGCAGTCACCGTTTCCTGCTGGGACGGAACCTGAGACCACGTGACTTCCGAGGCAAGCTCGAAGTTCAAGTCGCCGGCGGAAATCTGTAAATAGAAAGCCTACGCCAGGAGGCGCTGAAATCCCAACGATGGCCTCACAAAGAGTTACAAAGAAAGAGCATTCCGACAGGAGATGTTTTTGGTGCATAAATGGGTACGATGTGAAAAAATAAAATAAAATAAAATAAATAAAATAAATAGATAACGAAGAACAATAAACAAACAGATAAATAATAATAAAATTTGATAAATAATAAATCAATATGTTCGGATAGTCAAGAGGGTAAGTGGCAGTCAGCTTGACCTTCACACTTACAAGGCAAGGTCGATCCCCACTGCCCCAAAGCCCTGTGTATACATACCAGAGCTGACACACAGTGCCATGGATTACGACGAGCTTTTATTTTCTATTTATTTGTTTTACTATTTTATTCTGTTTTATTTAGTGTTGTATTTACTTTTCACCGACTACTATCTCAATAACTTCTATTCATTTATTTCACTACTTATTCGCTTATTTATCTTGATTATTCATTATCTTTCTCATTTATTTATTCATTCATTCATTCATTCGTTCGTTCATTCAATGATTTATTTATTTCATCATCTATTTATGTACTTATCTATATTTCTTTATTCATTTATTAATTTTTAACCCTTTTCCTACATTCATCAGAGAATATCGTGGATTTCCAATTCATACGGCCATATCTTTATGAGTTTTTTACATTTTTTCTATTCAAATATACAGACTTTTTCTTTAAAGCGAGTCTGAATTAAGGGTTTAGAAATTTAACCTACGAAAACAGGCTTAGGCACCTTAACTTACACTCTCTGGAAAAGTGAAGAGTGCAGGGTAATCACATAGAGGTATTCAAGTGAGTAAAGGGTTTAAACTGGACAAGCTTAGGTTTAAGGGGGAAATAAGCAAGAACTGGCTTATCAATAGAGTGGTTAATGAATGAAATAGACTTAGTAACCATATAGTGAGTGCTGAACTATTGACTGTTTCAAGAGCAGACTTTTGGACAGGGATGATAGGTGATGTAATAGAGGTATTCAAGTGAGTAAAGGGTTTAAACTGGACAAGCTTAAGTTTAAGAAGGAAATAAGCAAGAACTGGCTTACCAACAGAATGGTTAATGAATGGAAAAGACACAGTCATGACACAGTCATGGCCGAAGATACTGCAACTAGGTAACATGTATCGGATAGGTACTCTACAATTTCTACGCAGTTAACCTCTACGGACCAGAGCACGAAGCCTTCTTTTAAGCGTTGAAGACAGAGCATATGCCCTAAAATATATATATAAGTATATATATACATATATATATACATATATATATATATATATATATATATATATATATATGTGTGTGTGTGTGTGTGTGTGTGTGTGTGTGTGTGTGTGTGTGTGTGTGTGTGTGTGTGTGTGTGTGTGTGTGTGTGTGTGTGTGTGTGTGTGTGTGTGTGTGTGTGTGTGTATATATATATATATATATATATATGTGTGTGTGTGTGTGTGTGTGTGTGTGTGTGTGTGTATGTATATATATATATATATATATATATTTATATATATATATATATATATTTATATATATATAAATATATATATATATATATATACATATATATATATAATTTTGATCAATTTCATCTACTAACATTCCTTCCTAGGGCCAATCGTATACTCTCTCCTTTACTACCTATACAGTTCCGCTTCTTTGAGACGATATTGCTTTCAATGATAGAAGCGCCTGTTATTGTGATACCAAGTTAGAATTTCTAGAATGTAATATGGCTCACAACCTAGAGCGGAAAAATATCAAGAATCACAACAAAAGAAATAATTTCCAATATAGTTATTTTCATCATCTCTCTTTCGTGGTGTAATGCTCTCCAAAGAGGTTCTTTTCGAAGATATTAAACTTTGTGACACTGGATCGAACACACAGAGATGACCTCTGGTGACCTAAAATGATTAGATTTTAAGCGTCCTACCCTTGTTCAAAGGAATGTGTGCTTTTCAGTCTTTCTTTTTGTCATATCTTTTATACGTCAAGAATGGGTTTACTTCTATTGAGGTAGGTAAGAATATTGTTCGCCCATTCGTATGCATATACGCGCGCACATACACACACAGACACACTCACACATACACACACACACACACACACACACACACACACACACACACACACACACACACACACACACACACACATACACACGCTATTTTTGCTTATGTAGGAACGTTCTTGCGAGTGCGTGAGTGTTTGAATTTTACAGGTAGGATTGTGTCCCCGTCTGGGGTATTGGCTGCATGTTATTGTGGCAGAGTAGCATGCTGTTGATACTCTAGGGGTCTATATGGGACGCCCCTACGGACCAGAGCCACACATCATTTTGTCTGTGATAGATGAAAAATCTGTTCATAGATAAATTATGACACGTTTATACTACGACTGTCCCTCCGTTATGCTGTCCCCCAACCCCTTGTTACTGTCCTGTACCATTTCTCTGAATATTCATCTCCTTTTTTCGCCTACCTTGTGGTGGGGGAAGAGAATGCTACCACTAAGTCTTTCCACTTGAGTCGTAATAGGCGACAAAAAACGGAACGGGGGATGGGATTAGGAGTCCTACTACCTGTAGCCCCAAAAGGGGACATTCCTAAAAAAGTAAAGGCATAACAGGGTCTCGGAATTTTCCAACCAGCACCCTAAGGTTTGGGTCTTTTAATGTGCGTGGATGTGGTACAGATGAGAGTAAAAGGGAAGAGATAGGCAGTATGTTTGCGAGAAGAAAGATGGATGTGCTGGCTTTGAGTGAAATTAAAATGAAAGGGAAGGGCTAGTGTGAGTTTTGGAGTGTAGCTGGGAGGTACTCAGGAGTGTGGAGGGGACGAGGGAGAGAAGAGGTGGCTATACTAGTAAGTGAAGAGATAAGTAAGCGTGTAGGGGAGTGGAAAGAGGTTTCATCAAGGTTGATGCGGATAAAGGTGAAGCTGGGAAGGGAGATGTGAGTTTTCGTAAGTGCGTATGGGCCTGGTTGTGAGAAGAGTGTAGAGGAAAGGGAGGCTTTTTGGGTAGATATAAATGGGTGCATAGAGGGATTAGGGAGAAATGTCAATGTAGTTGTATTGGGAGATCTTAATGCTAGGATAGGAAACAAACCAATAGACGGAGTGATTGGGAAGTATGGAGTTTCAGGTAAAAATCGTAGTGGAGAGCTGATGGTGGAGATGTGTCTTGAAAGAGAGTTGATGATAGCAAATACAGTGTTTAGGAAGAAAGTCAAGCATAAATACAAATGGGAGAGGGTGGTGGGTAGAAGGGTGGTAGATAGAGCATTAATGGACTATATAGTGGTGACCAGGAGTATGGTAGGAAGAGTTAAGGATATACATGTTCTAAGGGGAGAGAGTGGGGGAATATCAGATAATTTTCTGGTGGAAGATAATTTGAGGGTGGATAATAGGTGGAGAAAGAGGAAAAGGGCAGAAGGTAGGGAGGTACTTAGAGTGAACTGCTTAAATGAGAAAGAAAAGGAGAATGAGTATAAGAAGCTGAGAGAGGAGTGGGAGGGAGTGAAGGATAGAGTAGAACTAGGAGTGGAGGAGGAATGGGGATGGTTCAAGGAGGGATTCATAAGGTGTGCAAAGATGATGTGTGGAACAAGGAGGGCGGGAGGAAATAGAAGGAAGGGTAGTGAGTGGTGGGATAAGGAAGCAAAGAAATGTGTAGAAGAGAAGAAACAGACATTCATAGATTGGCTACAAATTAGGACGAGGGAATTGTATGAGAGGTACAAAGTAAAGAGAAGGGAAGTTAAGCATAAGATAAAGGAAGCAAAGAGGAGAGCAGATGTGAAATGGGGTAAGAGTATGACAAAAAAAATTGAGAGTAATAAAAAGATGTTTTGGAAAGAAATTAAAAGAGGAAGAGGAGGCGAATCAAGTAGAGAAGAAAAGGTAAAAGGTGCAGATGAAGAGATGATAATGGAAGAGGAAGCAATGAGAGGAAGGTGGGCAGAGTATTTTAGGGAGTTGCTAAATGTGAAGGAGGATAGGGAGGGAAAGGTAGTTCCAGTGGGAAGTGCTAAGAAAAGGGGAGTGATGAGTGAGGAAAATGGAGGAGAAATAGGGAAAAATAAAGAGAAAGCAGCTGTTAATATGATGAGAGCAGGTAAGGCACTTGGGTTGGATGGATGCCATGCAGAATGTCTGAAGAAAGGAGGCACAGTTATGGTGGACTGGCTGGTGAGGTTATTTAATGTTTGTTTAGGATAGGGTAGAGTGCCGGAGGACTGGCGGAGTGCCTGTATAGTTCTGCCTTACAAGGAAAAGGGGGACAAGTGTGAGTGTAGTAGTTTCATAGGGATCAGCTTGTTGAGTGTAGTTGGGAAGGCTTATGGGAGGGTCTTGATTGAGAGGATTAGAAGGGGAACAGAGGGAGTAATTGGTGAGGAACAGTGTGGTTTTAGGACAGGTAGAGGTTGTGTAGATCAGATTTTTGTGGTAAGACAGATATGTGAGAAAGCTATAGGAAAAGGTAAGGATGTTTTTTTGGGTTTTTATGGATCTGGAAAAGGCTTACGACAGGGTAGACAGGAAGGCCCTGTGGGAGGTACTGCAGATATATGGGATGGAAGGAAAGCTGTTAAGAACAGTCAAGAGTTTTTACGAGAGTAGTTAGAGCGTGTGTTAGGATTAGAAGTGGAGAGAGTGAGTGGTTTGAGGTAAAGGTGGGACTTCGTCAGGGATATGTTATGTCGCCCTGGCTGTTCAATCTATACATGGATGGGGTGGTGCGAAAGGTGAATGCAAAGGTAGTGGGTCAGGGGTTGGAGACGGTTAAAGAAAATTAAGAAAAGTGGGAAATAAGCCAGTTGTTGTTTGCTGACGACATTGCGCTTATAGCAGGATCAGAGGAGGGATTGAGGAAATTAGTGACAGAGTTTGAGAAGGTGTGTGAAAGAAGGAAACTTAAAGATAAATGTGGGCAAAAGTAAGGTGATGAGATGTACAAGGGGAGAGAGTGACAGCAGGCTTGAAGTGAGTATTAAGGGTGAGAGACTGTAGGAAGTAGATAGTTTTAGATACTTGGGTGCGAATGTGGCAGGAAAGGGAGGAGTGGGGGTGGAGGTAGAATGTAGATTGAGAGAAGTGAGTAAATGCCTTGGTGGATTAAAAAGTGTAATGAGAAACAGACATCTGGGAATGGATGCTAAGAGGAGGTTGTATGAAGGAATGATTGTGCCAACAGCACTGTACGGGGCAGAAACATGGAACATGAGAGAGGAAGAGATAAGGAGTTTGAATGTGTTTGAGACGAAATGTCTGAGAAGTATGATAGGGTTTACTAGGCTGGATAGAGTGAGAAATGAGGAGGTGAGGAGGAGAACAGGGGTGGAAATGGAGCTGGGAAATTGGGCTGATGAAAGAGTATTAGGATGGTTTGGATACATGGAATGAATGAGTGAAGAAAGATTAGTAAAAGAGGTGTGGAAGGCAGAGGTGGAAGGAGTGAATATGAGGGGGCGTCTTAGGATGAGACGGATGGATGGTGTGAAAGGCGCATTACAAAAGAGAGGAATGTCTGTTGAGGAAGGACGGGAGAGGACAGAAGATAGGGGTGAATGGAGAAGGGTTGTGTATGGATGATGCCGTGATGCATGAGGGGGAGTGGGTGGGGGATGGGGGGTGAGGAAGTATGTATGAAAAAAAATTGACGTAGCCCGAAGGGATTTCTCCCCGTCTTCTCCTTTTCTGCATAAGGGGACGGAGAGGGTGGGTTGCCGAATTTATGAAGCGGCCTTGCTGTGGATGTGCTGTGTCTTACGACACTGCTTCTGACCCAGGGCAGTGGACGGGATTCAGGGATAATCCGTCATCCAGGAGGTGCCAAGATAAGAGGGAGGGAGGAGGGTGGAGGGGAGTGGAATATGTAGGGAATGGAATGGGTGGGAGTGGTTTCTATGCCTTTTTCTTTTTGACTACCCCTCGTGTAAGGGGAAAAAAGCCTTTGGTATATGTGTGTATGTAGGATTGTGTCCGTCGACACCATTTGCGTGCATTTATGCAAGAGGGACCACACGCGTGCGTTTGTCATGGCATGATGTTTATCAGCATTTAACGGAGCTGATTTTTTTTTCTTTTTTTTTCTTTCTTTTTTTTTTTGCCTCAAAGACAATCATATCAGATGCAACAGCGCATTGCAATATGAACAGAGAAGTAGAAGAAGGAGGAGGAGAAGGAGGAGGAGGAGAAGGTGAAGAAGGAGAGGGAAGAAGATGAGGAAAGGGGAGGAAGAGAAAGAGGAAGATTACTTGGAATCGGGGGGAAAATGAGTTGAAATGTTAGAAAATTAAATTAATAGAGGACAGAGAGAAGTAGGAGAAGGAGGAAAAGAGGAAGAAGAAGGTATGAGAAGAGAAAGAAGATTAGGAGGAGGAAAGGAAGAGAAGAGGCAGAGGGTGTGAGAAGAGAAAGAAGATTAAGAGGAGGAAAAGATAAGGTGAAAGGTAGGGAGAGGAGTTACAGGAGAGAAGAAGGAAGAGGAGGAATAGGAAGCGGGAAGGTATAGGAAGACTGGAAGAATGATGATTTAGTAACGGAGAGGGGAATTAAAAGGGATTGAAAACAACGATAATGAAGACGAGGGGTAAGGGCCAAAGCTGATTGAGAAATATAGTAAAGTGTAAGAAAGTAGGGGTTAGAGGAGAAGGAAGTATTAGTCGCTGTGGCGGAATCTGAAAAAGAAAAATAGAGAAGGGAAAGAAAACGGACTTACAAGTTGCTAGGGAAAAGGATAGACAAATGGAAAAGGCAAAAAGATAGTCAAACATGGACAGAGACCGGCCTACAGACAGACAGATAGATGGACAGAAAAACAGACAGATATAGACGGACGGACAACCAGACAGATAAACAGGCTGACAGACAGACCAACATGTAAAGAGATAGACAAGTAGAAAAACAAACAGACATACAAAGACTGACGTACGGGCAGACAGACAGATAAGCAGACTGACAGACCGACCAAGAGGTGGACAGACCGACCGACAGAAAGATAGACAAATAAACAGACAGTCAGATAGACAGACAAAGTCATAGAAAGAGATCTGCCAGATAAATGAAGCCAAAGATCGATCTAGTTACGTACAGTAGTACATCAACCGAAACCTCAACTGAACCCCTTTCGTCGCAGGCTTTCCCCTCAGCAAAATTAATTTCACGTTAGTTCTCTTAACATAATTCCGAAAAAAAAATAATAATACTGAAAGCCAAACTGAAAGGTTAAGTAACAAGAGTCGTGTTGACGATGGCTTTAGAATCAAAGAGCATGGAGAAGCCTCGGCAAGAGCATTAGAATCATATAGAGATGTCTGGCTGAGCAGAACGACAAATGCGAAACACGCTAAAGAGATTAGGATAACGCTTATATATGTAAATGGAAGTGTGAGAGCGCTCGGAATAGAGGTTTGTACAGCAAACAAATTTCAGAACTAGATGGATTTTTTTCTTTCCTTTTTTTGGGGGGGAAGGGGGGGGTTGCCGGCTGCACAACTCATCCAAGTATCAACCTCGTGTTAGAAGAGGGATTAAAGTCTTCCACTGTTAATCTACTTGGCAGTGAGTGGCACTTCCTTTTCATCCTCTAGGTAATTTTACCTGAGTGAGAAGGTTAATCAGAATACCTGAAAGTCTTGAGAGAACACAGGAATCCTAAGAAGAGCAACACAGTCAAAAATAGTTCAAGAAGATCCATAACAAGAACGCGAGAGAGGAGCTCAAACTGCAAGGTCGAATGAGACGTTATAGAGCCGAAACGCGTAAAGAGAGAGAGAGAGAGAGAGAGAGAGAGAGAGAGAGAGAGAGAGAGAGAGAAGAGTGTGTGTGTGAGAGAGAGAGAGAGAGAGAGAGAGAGAGAGAGAGAGAGAGAGAGAGAGAGAAAGTGAGTGTGAGAGAGAGAGAGAGAGAGAGAGAGAGAGAGAGAGAGAGAGAGAGAGAGAGAGAGAGAGAGAGAGAGAGAGAGAGAGAGAGAGAGACCAAACACCGCAAGACTTCCAAAAAAGAGTAGGAGACAGCATAAGAGCTTCGACAGCGAAAGGTACGTGAGGTAACCAAGATAAGAGTGTGATAGTTCTTTCAAAAGAAAGTCGGGAGTCCTCACAGAAAAGTCCATAAGAGCTCTTGAAACAAGTGCGTACAAGAGACTCGGAAAAAAAAAAACGCTTATGGGGAGTATAGAGGACGGAGAAGAGGGGGCAAGGCTAAGGCGTAGGAAGAGGAAGGGAATGAGAAAGGGGAGAAGATGAAGGAAGAAAGTAAGGGCAAAGAAGAGGAAAAGGAAAACAGTGAGAAAGAGAAGGAGGAGGAAGAGGAGGATGAGTTGGGAGAAAACGGGAATGAGTAGGAGGAGGAAGAGAAAAAGAAGAAGGAAGAAGGTGGGAATGAAAAAGAGGATGAAGAAAAAAGCAATGCGAAGGAGGAGGAAGAAAAAAAGAA
>NC_134778.1:22637499-22647499 GCF_046742065.1 Oratosquilla oratoria | reverse complement strand
ATTTTAGTCGAAGAAAAAGTAAGTATAGATGTTTGTGCCTGGGTCGTGGCTATGTTCGTGAGAGGTGTGTGTGTGTAACTTACGGGAAGTGAGTAGAGTTCATTTCCCGCGTGTAGTGCGCGTTCCTGATTAGCCCCAGGTAAGGCATAATCTCTCCTGTTTTTCCCCAGGTTGGGTTTGAGTTGTGTATGCATGCAGCCTGTCAATTATTGGGCTACATGCAATATTATTATTACTATTATTATTTCATCATAGATATTAAGAAAATACAGTAATCCTACACAATGAACATGACACCAGGAGATTACGAATGACGGAAGCTGTGTATATTCACAACTTAAAACCTGCCATCAACATTCAACAAATGCCCGTTTCCACTCTTCCTTCAGCTAGAAACTCACAAGCAACACACGGAGCGCCACAAGGACTTAGACAGACAGCACCCCACGGAGCGCCACCTTCCACACAAAGGTCACCTCCCCCAGTGCCAACATAAGCCAAATATAATCACCATTTCAACCTAACACATCTATACTTACACTCCTGAAGATGGCCGAGTGAAGGCCGAAAGACGTCTCGAGTTATTATGGATTTTAGAAACTTACTTAGTACCCTCGCCTACGAAGATCGGAACACCGTTAGAAAAATTGAAAAAGCAAACTGCAAACTGAATAATGCTGTAACTGCTGTCGACTTCAACAGAACATATATATATATATATATATATATATATATATATATACATATATATATATATATATATGTATATATATACATATATATACATATATATATACATATATATACATATATATACACACAGACATGAATGAATTGAATAGACAATAAGAAAAAAGCATTTCTGCCCTTATTTATTGCTTAATATTATTCAGATTTACCTAATGTTTTATATTTACCTAGATTTATGTTTCAGATTGCATACAAGATTAATCAAGCATGCCACGAACCAAAGGAGCAGTAGACCTTATCTGAATTTCAGCAAGGTCATATTGTGGGTCAACATGAAGATGGACTTAGTCAACGCAAAATACCTGAAAATCTGTCAATACCCCTTTTTACTGTTAATAGAGTGATCGCACAATTCCCCAGAGGGCAAGAAGGGCACAAAACCTCATTCAGGTCGTCCCGGGCCCTCAGAAAGAACCTTGCATCTTGTAAAAAGAAATGTCGAAGAGGATCCACGTTGCAAGGCCTCTGTCATAGCAGCACAAGCTGATGTCAGTCCCAGAACAACTGTCAGGTATCTCCACAAGCTGGGTTACTATGGCAGAGCTACAAGAAGGAAACCACTCCTTCGTTCAGCCAATATCAAGCGCAGAAAAGATTGGCCTGTTAAGATGGTGGAGAGACCTGTGGCCATTTGGAGCACTGTCATTTTCTCTGATGAGTCTCAACTCGCATTATTTTCTGACAGTGGAAGAGTGTGGGTCTGGAGACTCTTTAGTCAAGAGTTTGACCTCAAAAGACTGCAGCCAATATTAAAACATGGGGGCATTTCAACAATCGTGTGGGGTACAATTTAGAGTGATGGTAGATCAGAGCTTGTGGAGTGTCAAGGAAACATCAATTCAGGCAAATATGTTTCTATATAAGAGGAAGGACTCATTCTAATGTTCTCCAGTGGTAGAATGAGTAAAAATATATTCTTATTTATAGAAGATGAAGCTTCTAGTCACAATGCTCAAGCAACACAAAATTGGTTGCGCCAAAATTGGATCAAGAACCTTCCATGGCCAAGTTAGTCCCCGGATATGAAGCCTATTGAACACCTCTATGGCATATTAGACCGACAACTTCGCAAAAAGAACAAGAAACCACCTTCAAACCCCAAATTTTTAGGATTACTACGGAAAACATGGCAAGAAATCCCTCAAGATGATATTGGGGAACTAATCACTGACATGCCTAGAAGGGTCCTTGCATTGAAAAAAAGTAAAGGGGATGTCAACCAAGTATTAGTTATTCACAATGTGACCATTTATAAGCACTTTAATTGTATCAATTGCTTGTTTAATAAATTAAACAAATTTTCTTGGTGTCTATTTCATTCTGTCATGTGTGTGTGTGTGTGTGTGTGTGTGTGTGTGTGTGTGTGTGTGTGTGTGTGTGTGTGTGTGTGTGTGTGTGTGTGTGTGTGTGTGTGTGTGTGTGTGTGTGTTTGTGTGTATTCACTTGGTCTTTGGTCTTTGGATCACGTGTTGGACTCGTGATCGACAGCTATTTCCCTCCTGTGTGTGTGTGTGTGTGTGTGTGTGTGTGTGTGTGTGTGTGTGTGTGTGTGTGTACATATATATGTATATTTATATATATCCCTCCTTTCAAACCAGGTACGTTCTCAGTATACTTATTTGTGTGTTTCATTATCTATGTCTTTTCTTTCGCACTCCACTGAATTGACCTTGTAAATAGAATTACATTCCAACTGCCAGGGTGTTCATATAAGACCACTAGGACAGTAAAAGAGTTATTATTTACGTATCAAACTCAAGCGAAGTTGAGTACCTCTAAATATAACCTTCTGTAATCAACAAGACTGATTCACATAACGCCAACAATGCATTGAACGGATGAGAGTTCAGCCGAAGTCCAATATTCAGCCTCTTCCTTGTGACCCCCCAGTATACTCTGAAATGCTCTCCCCTTCTCCTCCTTTTTTACCCCGTTTCCCCCACTACTGACAATATGTATTTGACCTCCAGCTATTGAATATTGAAGAGCATTCTGTTGTGTTCAAAATTGCCTCCCGAGCGCGACAGACCAAAGTTCACAAAGCAGCCGATACCTTACCTCCTCTCTTCACTCCAGTCTCGTTTTCCATAACTTTCCATAAATTTTTATTCCCGTATTACGGTCACCTCCACAATGGCTCCGTGTGTCGTTGTATATAGTCCACTTTTCTTTACTTATAGTACCTCTTCCGCTGTGAAAGTTTCCGGTATCTGAATGAAATCAACTGACCGCTGATCGAAGGGAGTTGTAAATCACTGAGAAGTACTTTGACTTTACACATCAGAGAGCTTTTCTCTCAGCTGAAGAAAATAGAATCGCTTATAGGAAGTTAAAACAAAGTCATAGGTCTTACAATGCAGCGAGAGGATTAATCGAAATTGGCTCACAGAGCCTTTAACATTTTCGTTCCGAAGATTTTTTTCCCAGATGAATAAAATCTGCTGTCTGCAGCTAAAGAAAATAAAAAGTCAGAGGCTTAAAACGCAGCGAAATGGTAATTAACCAACCTTTCATAGCTCCTCATGATAATGAAATACCTTTTTTGTTTCCGGTTTTTCCTCAAGTTTTTCCTCACTTTTCTTACATTATCCCATGCCGGGACTGTCTGTCTCTCTCTCTTCCTCTCCTTCTCTCTCTCTCTCTCTCTCTCTCTCTCTCTCTCTCTCTCTCTCTCTCTCTCTCTCTCTCTCTCTCTCTCTCTCTCTCTCTCTCTCTTCTCTCTCTCTCTCTCTCTCTCGCTCGCTCTCTCATCTCTCGCTCTCTCACTTCTCGCTCTCTCACCTCTCTCTCTCTCTCTCTCTCTCTCTCTCTCTCTCTCTCTCTCTTTCTCTCTCTCTCTCTCTCTCTCTCTCTCTCTCTCTCTCTCTCTCTCTCTCTCTCTCTCTCTCTCTCTCTCTCTCTCTCTCTCTCTCTCTCTCTCTCTCTCTCTCTCTCTCTCTCTCTCTCTCTCTCTCTCTCTCTCTCTCTCTCTCTCTCTCTCTCTCTCTCTCTCTCTCTCTCTCTCTTTCTCTGCGTCTAAACTCATCCTCTGGCATTTGGATTCATACGGGGACCTCAACTGTAATCTTAATTTTTGTGGAGTCAGTTCTATGTCAGTAAGCTTTGAAAATGTCGCGTCATAGCTCTGTGGACAAAAGTACGGACCACGCTAATCGATGATTTTCTAAATCGTGTCCTGTCTACCGTCAGACAATTTCATTCACACACACATACACACATATACATATACATACACACATATGCATACACTCACACGCACACACAAACACACACACACATACACACACACACACACACACACACACACACACACAAACACACATGCATACATACAAACACACACACACACGCTGCTCTGCCGATTAACCCCGTTAATACCATGTTCATTACCCTCTGAAAAAATTAGGAGGTATCTTTATATCCGAATGGCAAGGCACAGTATTCGTGATGCCCGTCTGGCGTAGTAGAGGATTTCCTCTCTTCTATCCTGTGCCAGGGGGAATTTGATGATATCCCTGTCTTAGATCTACACACGAGAATATTGTGCTTTTCCCTAAACTCCTTAAGAGTGAGTCGATGTTGGGCAGCGGGGAACTGTCATCTTCGATTACTTTATTTAACCCTCGAAAATCTAAACACAATCTTAAGGATCCGTCTCTCTTTACAACTGGTACTAGGGGGCTGTTGTAAGGTGATTTAAATGGATGTATGACACCCTTCCTACACATCTTTATCCGAGATTTCATTTCCTCTTGGTGTTTCATAGGAATATGGTATGGACGCTTGAAAACAGGCGGTCCGGTACACTGTATTTCATGGAAGAAATACGGAGTTACCGTTAGGGGCTCGTCTTCTATTGGGGAACACTTGTTCATAGTTTGTCACTAGCGCCCTCAATACTTTGTTCCCTCTGCTACTTTGTTCTGGAAATTTTGAATTAACAACTTCAAACAATTTTCTTATACGAGAATCCTTTGATATTAGCCCTACTACTTGTTCTTTTGAATTCAATTTTCCAATTTATTTGGCTAAAACCTGTTTACATTTCTCCTCTTGAGCTTGGTCAATTTGCATTTCCCCCAATAGATTTACATCGCCTACTGGGAAATCAGGAATTAATTCGATTTCCTCTACTTGTAAATGGAAGTACGAGACCTTGAACCAAAAATCTCTTTTGCTGTTTTGTTGAAGCTCTACAACTCCCCAGACTAAAATCTGGCCACCCTCTGCTCTCTCCCGGGGCACGAATTCTGCTCTGACGTTTGGGGGTATAGTTCCTAAACTCTTGCTTTTAACTACCAAATCGACCGTCCCACAAGAGATTTCAGCTAAACTCTGGGCTTCGATAAAACGGACGGGAAATGTACATTTTATGTGCTTCTACTCTCTCCTTTGTGCTTGGTTCATATGGGTTAGGGGGTGATGTAACGATGTTGTTTTTGTGAAAGCCGGGGGTTGATGACGTACTTCCGCTAAATTTCTCACGTTGTAATTTTGTCTTGCTTCCTCTCATGTCTGAGGCTTTCGCATACCCGTACTCACACCAGTATATCTATGTATCTAGCTCCTTCGAAGAGTAGGGGCTATGACACCCGGAGTGTTCGAATCTAGGTATCACTATGGTAAGAGAACATACCAGTGGTCCAAGTTTCTTTGTTTATTACGAGTGCTAAAATGTGTGTATTGTGTATGAAGGTTGACTAACAGACACTTGCCTTGACTTATATACATATACATATACATATATATATAAATATACATATACATATACATATACATATACATATACATATACATATACATATACATATACATATACATATACATATACATATACATATATATATATATATATATATATATATATATATATATATATATATATATATATATGTACAACACTGAATGGGTCCCAGTGATTAGAGATACATTTTAGCAACCACAATGCACTTTAAATCTAAGCCATCAACATCGGGAGACCCAATGGAGGCCACAACCAGAAATTGAAATGTGGTACTACCGAGGACTCGAACTTAGCTATCACATGACAAATGACGCAGGACTTACCAACTACGCTATCAAGAGAGATATAAGTCAAGCGCAATATTCCTTATATATATATGTTTGTATGCTCGAGTACATACACATACATCAAATTTTTGCGTTCAATCCATTTCCACTATGATAGTACAATTGGAAGTATACAAACGCGGGAAAGTATTTGTACAACACTGAATGGGTCCCAGTGATTAGAGATACATTTTAACAACCACAATACACTTTAATTCTAAGCCATCAACATCGAGAGACCCAATGGAGGCCACAACCGGAAATTGAAATGTGGTACTGCCGAGGACTCAAACTCAGCTATCACATGACAGGTGACGCAGTGACTTACTAACTACGCTATCGGTAAATATAACAAAATAAAAATTTAAAAGGTGTATAGATATAATCAAAGCTAATAAAACACCAGGGCCTGACGGTTGGCATCCAAGAATCTTAAAGGAAATGAAAAATGAGATTGTTGTTCCATTAGAAATTATTTTCAAGAAATCCATCATATCCGGAGATGTCCCAAGAGAATGGAAGCTAGCTAACGTTACTCCCATATTCAAAAAAGGTGACAAAAAGAAACCAAATAACTATAGGCCTATAAGTTTGACTTCAATCGTAGGAAAATAATGGAAACTATCATCAGAGATGCTATCGAACATCATTCAGAAAGTAACCGTTTGATAAATGATAGCCAGCATGATTTCAGCTTGCGTGACTAACTTACTCGAATTCTACAACACAGTTATCTCGAATTATGACAAAAGAAACAATATAGATTTAATATATCTAGACTTTGCAAAAGCTTTTGATACCGTCCCACACGAAAGACTACTTACTAAATTTGCTTCGCACGGAATAAGTGGTAGCCTATTAAGTTGGACTAGTAATTGGTTGAACGATCGAAAACAGAGAGTTGTATTAAATGGAAAAACTTCTAGATGGAAAAATGTTACAAGTGGAGCTCCTCAGGGTTTCGTTCTTGGGCCACTTCTATTCATAGTATATATAAATGATATAGACCATGGACTAAAATATACTGTTTCCAAATTTGTTGATGATACAAAATTGTGCGGAATGGCAAATGATCACTTAAACCAATTAGATATTCAAGAAGATTTAGATAAATTACAGCAATGGTCTGAAAAATGGCTAATGAAAGTTAACACAAGTAAATGCAAGGTAATGCACATAGGTAAAAATAACAGCAAGTACGATTACAAATTATTTGGGAATTCGCTAACAAAAGTGAATAGTGAAAAAGATCTCGGCGTAATTATCGATAACGATCTCAATTCAAACAAGTAGTGTATTTCAGCCTATGAGAAAGCAAATAAGTTTCTAGAACTGATTGCGCGATCTCTTGATTTCAAAAGTCCATCACTCATTAACAAGCTATATAAATCGTTAGTTCATCCACATTTGGAATATACTGTTTCCGTATGGTCACCGAATCTCATTAAAGACATTGACAGACTGGAAAAAGTACAACGGCGAGCCACAAAACTGATTCCAAATATCAAAAATAAATCATACGAAAATCGACTAAAGCACATGAATCTGTTTTCCCTAAAAAAGCGTAAACTCAGAGGTGACTTGATACAGGTCTTCAAAATTCTAAAGGGAATTGACAACATCAAAAGTGACGACATTTTCACATTGAATGAGAATCAGACAAGAAACAATGGTCTCAAACTGTCCGGAAATAGATTCATTTTGGAAGTAGGTAGAAACAACTTTGCCAACCGTGCAGTTAATGAATGGAATAAACTTCCTGCACAGGTAGTGCAATGTAGTTCAGTCCGAATCTTTAAGAATCATTTAGATAAAAACCTAAGCAAGATGCTGTAATGATTATAATGTATTTTATAGTATTTGTTTTTGTTTTGTCATCATTTATCTGTTTGATTTTCATTTATTATTAGTTATATGTTAATTTATTATTATTTACTATTTACCCGTTTGTTTATTATTTAAATATACCTATGCATTTATTTATGTATTTTATTTGTTATTTACATTATCATAGTTTTTATTTATTAATTAATAATTATGATGATTTTTTTCGCATCCGACCTAGATATAAACCAAAAGGTCTCCTGTCGGCATGCTCCGCCTTTGTAATTCTTTGTAAAGTCAAGCGCAATATTCCTTATATATGTTTGTATGCTCGAGTACATACACATACATGATATTTTTGCGTTCAACCCATCTCCACTATGATAGTACAATTGGAAGTATACAAACGCGGGAAAGTATTTGGACAACACTGAATGGGTCCCAGTGACTAGAGGTACATTTTAACAACCACAATGCACTTTAATTTTAAGCCATCAACGTCGGGAGACCCAATGGAGGCCACAACCAGAAATTAAAATGTGGTACTACCGAGGACTCGAACTCAGCTATCACATGACAAATGACGCAGTGACTTACCAACTACGCTATCAAGAGAGATATGTCAAGCGCAATATTCCTTATATATATTTCTATGCTCGAGTACATACACACACATGATATTTTTGCGTTCAACTCATCTCCACTATGATAGTATAATTAGAAGTACACAAACACGGGAAAGTATTTGTACAACACTGAATGGATTCCAGTGATCAGAGATACATTTTTACAACCACAATGCACTTTAATTCAAAGCCATCAACATCGGGAGACCCAATGGAGGCCACAACCAGAAATTGAAATGTGGTACTGCCGAGGACTCGAACTCAATTATCACATGACAAGTGACGCAATGATTTACCAACTACGCTATCAAGAGAGATATAAGTCAAGCGCAATATTCCTTATATTTATTTGTATGCTCGAGTACATACACATACATGACATTTTTGCGTTCAACCCATCTCCACTATGATAATACAATTGGTAAGTCACTGGGTCACTTATCATGTGATTGCTGAGTTCGAGTCCTCGGCAGTACCACATTTCAATTTCTAGTTGTGGCCTCCATTGGGTCTCCCAATATTGATGGCTTAGAATTTGAGTGCATTGTGGTTGTGAAAATGTATCTCTAATCACATTATACATTATATATACTATATTTATACTGTATGCATATATATAAATATATATGTATAAATATATATTGTTTATATACTGTACATACATACATACATATGTATATATATATATATATATATATATATATCTTTATTTTCTTCATGCAGTTTAATGTCGAAGACTTGGATCTACTTGGACAATGCTTACTTACAATCGGTGGCACACTGCTCGTAAACACAAGAGGCAATGCGGTTTGACCTTTAGGAGACGAAGATTCAACATGAACGGCCAATTTTTTTTTTTTTTTCTTACTCATTATTGCTATGAAGTTGATCTGGTAATATTTCACCTCCCTGCCAACTGTTTTCTAGTGAGATATTTCTCTAGTGTCACCTTAATAATTATATTCGGTGAAGCCCTATATAGGTTGACCAATGGTCCACGCCGTCATTATGACTGTACACCATATATCTATGAGGAATTTCCCTGTTCGCCAGCAGAGACGTGCCAGTTACCGCGACTCTGTGTGTGAGCTACCCTTTGTCTCATCTTTCTTACAAAGCATATTCGATATGGATGACCTTGCAGAGGTATCCTATCTTTCGACACAACTTTTGTAATCATTAAGATTCTCAAGCCTATCCACCACGTCAAGGTGTCAACTCTCGAATAGGTGTCAACGGATTCATTGATTGATATATGTATATATATATATATATATATATATATATATATATATATATATATATATATATATATATGTAAATCTTGGCAGCAGGTTTTCTTTTAAACATGTTTTGTTAAAAACAACTGCGCATTCGGCACTACAAAGCTTCTTAAGTAGACTTTCAAGTCTTCTGAATGTAGATTTCTGTTTTTCACAGGACAGACGGAATAATAAATTTCCAGTAGACATTAGGAACTTTTGTTGAGAAAGAATGTACAGACGTTTCGCTAAACGCAGTTAGCATTTTCAATGTAATAGAGACAGAGAGTACAGGACATAATAAACATAGAAAGAAAGCTCTGGGAGAGGTCACAACATAAGACACGGGGGGAGGTCACGACGTAAGATACGGGGAGAGGTCACATTACATGTGTGGGATGACGGGGGGATTTTGTCACTGTGGGGCAAATGTCCGTTGAGGGCCAAGTGTCCTCTCTATGAGTCTGG
>NC_134778.1:22619999-22627499 GCF_046742065.1 Oratosquilla oratoria | reverse complement strand
GGAAGGCCTAAGAGTCGGCTAGGGTCTAAAATGGACAACATACATTAACTGCTAGCATGCTATATGGAAGAAGTTAAGGTACCATTGGATTGGAAATTTACAAATGTGGTACTACTATTCAAATAGATTAACAGGGAGGTACCGCTGAATTATAAACCCGTGTCCTTGATTAGTATGACAGTCAATGTAAGAAATATAAAAGGTAAACAAATACAATACTTAGGAGAAAAATCTTGGTTGGCAATAAATTTGGATTTAGAAAAGGAAAGTAATCAACATGGTAATTTTTTATTTGAACGTGGTTAATGTGCTGCATGGGAGACAGGGCTAGGTGGGTTGTGTGTACCTGGATTCGGAAAGAGCATTTGACGAAGTGTTGAACAAAAGATTGATTTGAAATTTAGAAAATGGAGGCGTTAAAGTAGTACAATGAAAAGGGTAAGAATTTTTAAGTGATAGATTTATAAAAACATTAGATCTTTCCCAGCAGCTTCACTAGCAATCAACGATTGGAGGAGACGAAAGAGAAGGAGGAGCTAACAACACACATAGAATATATATAATCAGTGTATCTATCCTCTAGATGTAGTACCTTGAAAAAGAGCCAGTGTGTCAAAACGTCGGTAATAAAACTGAAAGCTCTTCTCGTGTTTCCGTTTCCTCTCTGTCCTCAAATTTGTCACAATGAATAATCATCATGTGTCAAGAGGAGGAGATGGCAAACTGAGTTGAAAAAAACACGAGTTTAACATCGGGAGGAAGATTGACAGTCGTAAAAATCGTAGACATTTTTTACGCGATTGTATTGAAGAAAAGGTTCTCCCTAAATCGGCACCAGTGCAGTTAAGTGAGAATTATACACCTTTCAGTGACAGTGCTAAGAAATATTTAGACGACAGTTGTGAAAACCTTACAAATACAAATAAATGAATTGAAAGAAAAGTCCAACAATGTTCATCTACCACACCATATGATCAACAACTTGAAAACTATAAGCAATGAACAGAAAGTAAAACTTAAACAAAAATTAGATCTTTTATGCAAAAATAGTAACTGGAGAGACATGGGAAGACTACATCTTATAACAAACCTCAAACCTTAACTACCACTGTAGGAAAGAGGGCAAACGCAGAGTATGGGATCCAATATATTTGACGTTTCGCCCAGCAGGTCTTCTTCAGCTGGGCGAAACGTCAAATATATTGGATCCCATACTCTGCGTTTGGCCTCTTTCCTACAGTGTTGTTGCAGTCGTTGCTACTTTTACTCATCTTAAATAACACAGAAAAAGAAGTTCTGTGCCTGGGGCTAAAATTCGGTAAGGGAAACAACCAAGATAGTTGCGCAGAACTCGTATCACATAATTATAAATGGAACGACACCGATGCGGATAAAGATTTTAAATAAGGAATCTTACTTTGTTGTAAAGCACTCTCAGACAATAGAACAAGCCAGAGTCTGAGACGTTACAAAAATGCTTTACAAGATCTTAAAAATGACCATAAGATAATTATAACCCAAGTGGATGAAAGTGGTGGTATGATGATTATGGAGAAAACAGATTACATAAACAAAATTAACACACTTTTAGAAGACACCACAATATATGAAAAGAAACACATAGGACACGCTCAGCAAAAAGCAAACATATTTAATAGGATAGTTAGGAAAACATTGGGAAAAACTGAAAGAGGAAAGAAGTTGCTACATTTACTAGAAGAAGCCCCCCCGCCCCCTCAGATACATGGAGTTCTTAAAGTGCATAAACCAGGCATCCCACTGAGACCCATAACATAAGGAATCAGTAGCGCAACACACAGATTATTCAAACAATTAACCAAACCACTTTCACAAATGTTAGGATCAATAAGCGAAAGCCATCTAAAGAATTCAGGAGATATGATAAATAGATTAAAAGATATATAATTTAAAGACAAGAAAATATACAACCTAGGCATAATATCGCTCTTTACAGAGATCCCAAGAAATGGAGCACTAAACGCTATAAAAAGAGTGACAGAGAGGATAGTTGACAATAAACTACCCATTTCAAACCAGATTATTTACAAGAATTTTTTTATAATGCATTACTTTCAACCCCTTCACATTCAACCCAGTAGAATATAGACAACACTACGGTCTCCCTATGGGGTCACCGTTTAGTGAAATAACTGCAAATATTTTCTTGGAAACATTAGAAATAGACAATATACATACATATATCAAAGGCTTTTTTCACCTTACAAGGGAGGTAGCCAAAAACAAAGGCATAAAAACAACTCCCACCCATTCCATCCCAATCACACTCCACACTCCTCCCTCCTCTTCCCTCCCACTTATCTTGGCACCTCCTGGATGACGGGTCATCCCTGCATCTTGTCCATTGCCCTCGGTCAGAAGTGGTGTCGCAAGACACAGCACATCCAAAGCTAGGCCGCTTCATTAAAACGGCGACCTCCCCTCTCCGTCCCCTCATGCAGAAAAGGAGAAGACGGGGAGAAATCCCTTCGGGCTGCGTCAAATTTTTCTCACATATACTCCCGCACCCCCATCCTCCACCCATTCCACCTCATGGATCACAACATCATCCATATACAACCATTATATATTAACCCCTGTCTTCTGTCCTCTCCCGTCCTTCCTCAACAGACATTCCTCTATTACCCAAAGCCCCTTTTACCCCATCGATCCATCTCATCCTAGGTCGCCCCCTCATGCAAATGTTTATTTCTCATTACACATTTTAATCCACCAAGGCATTTACTCGCTTCTCTCAATCTACATTCTACCTCCAACCCCACTCCTCCCTTTCATGCCACATTTGCACCCAAGTATCTAAAACTATCCACTTCCTTCATTCTCTCTCCCTTAATACTTACTCCCAGTCTGCGGCCACTTTCACCCCTTGTACATCTCATCACCTTACTTTTACCCACTTTCATCTCAACTTCCTTCTTTCACACACTTTCCCAAACCCTGTCACTAACTTCCTCAATCCCTCCTCTGATCCTGCTACAAGCGCAGTGTCGTCCGCAAATAACAGCTGCCTTATCTCTCACTTTTCTCCATTTTCTTTAACCATCTCCAATCCTTTACCCACCACCCTTGCATTCACCTCTAGCATCACTCCACCCATGAATAAATTGAACAGCCAGGGTGACATAACACATCCCTGACGAAGTCCCACCTTTACCTCAAACAACTCACTCTACTTTTAATCCTAGCACACGCTCTACTACTCTCGTAAAATCTCTTGACAGCTCCTAAAAGCTTTCCTCCTCTCCCGTATATCTGCAATATCTCCCATAGTGCTTTCCTGTCTACCCTGTCATAAGCCTTTTCCAAATCCATAAAAGACAAAAAAAAAAAAAAAAAATCCTTACCTTTTTTTTTTTTATCATTTTTTCACATATCTGTTTTACCCCAAAAATCTGATCTACGCAACCTCTAACTGTTCTAAACCCACACTGTTACTCACCAATTCTCTGTTCCTCTCCTAATCCTCTCAATCAAGACCCTCCCATAAGCCTTCCCAGCTACGCTTAACAAGCTGATCCCTCTAAAACTACTGCACTTACTCTTATCCCCTTTTCTCTTGTAAACTGAAACTATACAAGCACTCATTCAGTCCTCCGGCACTCTACCCTCTCTTAAACAAACATTAAATAACCACACCAGCCAGTCCACCATCACTGTACCTACTTTTTTTTCAGAGATTCTATATGACATCTATCCAGACCAGGTGCCTTAGCTGCTCTCATTATCTTAACAACTGCTTTCACTTCATCCTTCCTTAATTCTCCACCATTTTCCTCACTCATCAAGGTCATTTTCTTAGCACTTCCCACTGCAAATACCTTTCTCTCCTATCCTTTTTCACATATAGCAACTCCCTAAAATACTCTGCCCATCTTCCTCTTACTGTCTTCTCTTCCAATATCATCTCTCCATCTGCACCTTTTACCTTTTCTTCTCTACTTGATTCGTCTCCTCTTCCTCTCATAATTTCTTTCCAAAACATATTTTTATCACTTTCAATTTTTTTTTGTCATACTCTTACCTCATTTCACATCTGCTCACCTCCTTGCTTCCTTTATTATGTTTTACTTCTCTTTCCTCTGTACCTCTCACACGGTTCTCTTATCCTATTTTGTAACCAATCAGTGAAAGCTCGCTTCTTCTCTTCTACAACCTTCTTTGCGTCCTCATCCCACCACTCACTACCCTTCCTTCTGTTTCCTCCCGTCCTCCTTGTTCCACACACCATCTTTGAACATCTTGTGACTCCCTCCTTGACCCATCCCCATTCTTCCTCCACTCCTAGTTCTACTCTATCCTTCACTCCCTCCCACTCCTCTCTCAGCTTCTTCTTGTACTCCTTCTCCTTTTCTTTCTCATTTAAGCAGTTCACTCTAAGTACCTCCCTACCTTTTGTTCTTTTCCTCTTTCTCCATCTATCCTCCACTCTCAACTTACCTTCCACCAAAAAATGATCTAATATTCCCCCGCTCTCTTCCTTTAGAACATGTACATCCTATTATACTCCTATCTACCACTACCAAGTCCACTAATGCTCTAGCTACCACCCTTTTCCCCACCACCCTCTCCCATGTGTACTTATGCTCGAATTTCTTCCTAAACACTGTATTTGCTATCATCAACTCTCTAGACACATTTCCATCATCAACTCTCCACTACAATTCTTTCCTGGAACTCCACATTTCCCAACCACTCCGTTTATTGGTTCATTTCCTACTCTAGCATTAATGTCTCCCAATATTATTATATTGACCTTCCTCCCTAATCCCTGTATGCACTCATTTAAATCTAAAATCTACCCAAAAATCCTCCCTTTCTTCTACACTCTTCTCCCTACTAGGCCCATATGCACTTACAAAAACCCACATCTCCTTTCCCAGTTTCATCTTCATCCATATTAACCTTAAAGAAACCTCCTTCAACTCCACTACACGTTTACCTATCTCTTCATTTACTACTATAGTATAGCCACTCCTTCTTTCCCTCGCCCTCTCTTCACTCCTGAGAACCTCCCAACTACACTCCCAAACTCACACTCGACCTTTCCTCTCAACTTAGTATCACTCAAAGCCAACACATCCATCTTTCTTCTCATAAACATACTGCCTATCTCTTCCCTTTTACTCTCATCTGTACTACATCTACGCACATTAAAATACTCAAACCTTAGGGTATTTGTCGGAGAACTCCTAGACCCTCTTATGCCTTTACTTTTTTAGGAATGTCTCCTGTGGGGCTACAGGGAGAAGGATTCCTAGTCCTAATCCCCGTCTCGTTTTTCTCACCTCTTACGATTCAAGTGGGAAGACTTGGTGGCAGTATTCTATCCTCCACCACAGAGTAGTCAAAAAGAGGAAATGAATATTCAGAGAAACGGTACAAGACAGTAACAAGAGGTTGGGGGACAACATAACGGAGGGACAGTCGCAGCATAATAAAAGTGTCATCATTTTTCTGTGAACAGAGTCCTCCTCTATCACAGACAAAATTATGTATGACTCTGGTCCGTAGGGGCTCCTCTATAGACCCTAAATTATCAACTGCATGCTACTTTGCCACAGTAACAAGCAGCCGCACCACATGGCTAAGATATGTAGACGACATATTAATCATAACATCCAAAACCACAAATATCCAAAACAAAGTCCAATTATTAAATAAGATACACGAAAAGATCAAGTTCACATTAGAAGAACAACAAGAAGGGTACTTATCATTTTTAGACACAACAATCATTAGAACAGATTCGAGCCCAAGATATAAGGTACACAGAAAACAAACCAACAAAGAAGATTATGTCTACTATTTAACAGGTGACTGTGAAAGAATTAAGTCAAGTATGATTATTGGGTTCTTCCTACCCACATACAGAATATGTAGCACAGAGTATATATAAGACGAAATAAAATACATAGTTTCAATATTTCAAAAATCAAAATAGCCTAAGAGATTGGTTATACAGTCAAAACGAAAGCTCAACAAATAATGGAAAGGGCAACAAGTAACAAAGGAAAAGAAAAAAATAATAACAATATATTAGTAATCCCAAACTCTACAGCAGTCACAAAACTAAGAAAATACATAGCACAAAACAAAATTAAAATAATTACAAACACAGGACGGAGAATAGTAAAAATAATAACAAACAAAACAACAGACTTTAAAAATGAAAATAGTATTGTGTACAAAATCCCCTCTAAAGTGTGCGATCAATCGTACTATGGGGAGAGTGGACAAAGAATCACAAAACGGACACAACAACACAAAAACAACGTTAGATCACACAGGACCAGCAACTCACTTGTAACACACATAGACAAAACAGGGTACCTACCGAATCGGAAAAACTTAGAAATATTACAACAAGGACTCAACAAGAAAATGAGAAATGCTATAGAACCTGCAGAAATGAATAATTATAATTATAATAACAACTGAGGAAGATTTATCACATAGTCTCTCCCAGCAGCTTCACTAGCAATCAACGATTGGAGAGGACAAAAAAGAAGGGGAAGAAAACAACACACGTAAACTATATATAAACTGTATATCTATCCTCCAAATGTACCTTGAAAAAGACCAGAGTATCGAAACGTCAGTAATTAAACTAAAAGCCCTTCTAGTGTTTCCATTTCTACTCTCTCCTTATATACAGTATATATATGTATATATATATACTATATATATATGTATATATATATTCTATATATATGTGTATATTTATGTATATATATATGTATATACATATGCATATATATGTATATACATATATATATATATGTATATATGTATGTATATTTATGTATATATATATGTATATATGATATATATATATATATATATATATATGTATATATATATATATATGTGTGTAGTAGTCGGTAAGGTGACGGCAGTGAGAACTCACGAGTCCAGGTTCGAATCCGGGGACGACAGTCGGAACTATTTGATCGACATCACCGTCACTGGTGATTCTATTCAGGTATGACAACGGCGATAAGTTCAACAAGGAAACGTACCAGTCTTAACCACTAGCTAAGAGCCCTGGTTCACTGTAAAATAATAAGTACGGACGGCAGTTAACAGTTGATTTTGTTCCTCGGGAAGTAGATTAACTTCCAGGTTGGTGAATTTTAAAGGGTCAGTAGCTCAGACGGTACGGCGACGGCAGTGAGAACTCACGTACCCAGGTTCGAACCCGGGGAAAGATTGGAAAAAGTACAACGGCGAGCCACAAAACTGATTCCAAATATCAAAAATAAATCATACGAAAATCGACTAAAACATATGAATCTGTTTTCCCTAAGAAAGCGTAGACTCAGAGGTGACTTGATACAGGTCTTTAAAATTCTAAAGGGAATTGACAACATCAAAAGTGACGACATTTTCACATTGAATGAGAATCAGACAAGAAACAATGGTCTCAAACTGTCCGGAAATAGATTCAATTTGGAAGTAGGT
>NC_134778.1:22609999-22614999 GCF_046742065.1 Oratosquilla oratoria | reverse complement strand
GTTGAGGAATTAGCCACCTATAAAGGATTACTGGGATATTGTCCTAGCATATGTAACAATAGTTCGCCAAAACGCTTGTTTGACAAATACTATTTACATATACGCCAACGACCTATCTAGCCCTTTTTGTAATTCGGTAAATCGTGCATTGGTAAAAGGTAAAGAATCTACGCCAGGAGGCACGTAGTTGTGACCGAAGCCGTCATTTTTGTCCAGTGCGCTTAGACTGTTGGGACAAATAACAACCATTGCTGATAATCGAAAAGGAGTACGGAATTCGAATCCACAAATAAACTAGTGCGAGACCAGCACGCTTTAGACTTTGCCACCAACATACATACATTAGGAAATTATTCAATAACAAAACAATATCGTATTTAACTAATTTGAACCTGTAACTTAATGTAGCATTGGAGATATATAAAACTGAACCTAATTATGTAACAATAGGTCTAAATGGTTAATTGGTTTATGCGTCAGAATCAAGTCATATATATTAGGTAAAGGAGGGCGGGATCTGGTGATTTCGGCCCAAGGTGATCTCGACCCAGTAAATTCGACCCACGGCTCTGGTAAATTCGGCCCCTGGTAATTAGGCCTAACGTCAATAAATGTTAGCTATGTGCTTGAAATGTACAGAAGATAATGGAAGAGGAGCCAATCTTTTTTCTGGTAATGTACCTATCCACTTGGGCCGTATTATATCAAAGGCCGGAAATCGTGCAATGGACTTTGTGATATCATGGTGATATTTCTAATGTACTTCTTTCGTAGAATTGTCTAGACTATATCATGTACCGTATCATGTAACTGTATCCGTGGTGGATATACATTTTTTTAACGTCTACGGTAGCCTAGTTATAACGGGTTTTATATATTTAGGCTACCTAAATTTTAACCTACTTTCTCCGCTTGTTTGTTGTTGAAATCACGGAAGTACTAATTGCAATGTATAAGGGTGTTACATTTTAAGGATATAATGTAATATAGTTAACGATATTTTTTTCTCTATAATTTTCTAAACGTCCACCATGATTTCCGACCCTAAAATTTTTATAGTAGGCCTACTTGTATGATCCCAGACCGTAGACTTTTTAAATAATTGTACATGATGTGATAAGTCCAATCACAGCCTCACTTGCTTTTAATATGTTAATAGCAAAACAGGTTTGCTACCACAGAAGACGGTTGACTGGGTTAGGGGCAATCCAGGAGCCGAATCCTGAGGCTGAATTCGCGAGGGCCGTGAGCCGAATTCACACGAATCCAAGAAGTGCTAACCGATGCAAACTTCTTAACGAACTCACCAATCTCATTTAAGAGGTCTTTAGTCTTCTTATTGAAATGAATATTCTCTAAATCTGTAGATTTTTGGTTAACGAACTCACCAATCTCATTTAACAGGTCTTTAGTCTTCTTACTGAAATGAATATTCTCTGAATCTGTAGATTTTTGGTTAAGTGAACCGTAAGTATTTATATCTCCGAGCTGTTTATTCGTTTTGTCCTACTCACTTCAGTGCCTGACCTATCAGCTTTGGTAATAAGAAGGCCATTATCCTTTTTAAGAGCATTAGTTGATATACGGACACGTTTAGAACAAATGTGCATACGTAGGGGGTTTAACCCATTCAACTCCGATGACAAGATGTCTTGTCATTTGGTCAAATAAAACAAAAAATCATAAAACACCAAAATGTTTGATCAAACACCAGAAAAATATGACGTCAATCCTCGCTTCGCTGCGAGCGAAGCGAGGATTGACGTCATATTTTTCTGGTGTTTGATCAAACATTTTGGTGTTTTATGATTTTTTGTTTTATTTGACCAAATGACAAGACATCTTGTCATCGGAGTTGAATGGGTTAAGGAGAGATCTCATTGGACAATGCACTTTAGATAATCACATTACAGATGTTAACACTTTGGCTAAAATTGACAAAAATTTAATGGTTCATAATATTGGAAAAGTTAAGACCATGATGCTTAGAGGTTTATATGACAAGTTGTTTACTAAGTCATGATTGATATGTTTAGTATTGTCACTATCGTCAATGAGTACTTGCAATTTCACGTTGATAAAACTGATTAACCACTTGGAGGTATGAGTGACCAATATCAGAAATATTTCAACGATACAAGTGATTCAAGTGGTATTCTTACGCATTTTAGTCAATTTAACAATCTCATGGATTAAGAGAATACTAAAGCCTTCACTTTTAAACAATTATATTGTAGAGAGAATTTTAACAATATGCTGTTTGATTACATATAACATGATGTAAACGTAAATCCTAATCAAGGTTTATAAGAGCTGTATGACATTATAAGTACGGTTTGATTAATCGGTTTAAAATCGCGAAACTCCCCTCTATCAGAGGGCTAGGACGGTGGCCCTTACAGAGGAATTTGTAGCGTAGAAATTGATAAGCCATGCCCTTGGTTCAACTCGCCGGTGGCAGGGTTTAATCCGTAGTCTCTTTGACCTCTGTCGTAAGTAGCGACGTTCTAATTTGCTCGGCTAGCGAGTACGGGAATATCCACATTTAGATTACAAAGATGCAGCACGCTGACCTCACCTTGCACTTCACCATTACCTTTCCCACCTTTCACGTTATTCCCATGGAGGCATGCGTGTAATATTCATACGTAAGCACTTTAATATATACATATATATATATATATATATATATATATATATATATATATATATATATATATATATATATATATATATATATATATATATATATATATATATATATATATATATATATATATATATATATATTGAAAGTAATAAAAAAAATGTTTTTGAAAGAAATTATGAGGGGAAGAGGAGACAATTCAAGTAGAAAAGAAAAGGTAAAAAGTGCAAATGGAGAGATGATATTGGAAGAGGAGGCAGGAAGAGCTAGATGGTCAGAGTGTCTTAGGGAATTACTAAATGTGAAGGAGGATAGAGTGGGAAAGGTAGTTGCAGTGGGAAGTGCTAAGAAAATGACCGTGATGAGTGAGGAAAATGTAGGAGAAATAAGGAAGGATGACGTGAAGGCAGTTGTTAAGATTATAAGAGTAGGAAAGGCACCTGGTCTGGATGGATGCCATGCAGAATGTCTGAAAAAAGGAGGCACAGTGATGATGGACTGGCTGGTGAGGTTATTTAATGTTTGTTTAAAAGAGGGTAGAGTGTCGGAGGACTGGAGAAGTGCTGTATAGTTCCGCTTTACAAGGGAAAGGGGGCAAGCGTCAGTGTAGTAGTTTCAGAGGGATCAGTTTGTTAGGTGTAGTTGGGAAGGCTTATGGGAGGGTCTTGATTGAGAGGATTAGGAGAGGAATAGTGGCATCAGTGCGGATTTAGGACAGGTAGAGGCTGCGTAGATCAGATTTTTGTTGTAAGACAGATATGTGAGAAAGCTATGGGAAAAGGTAAGGATGTTTTTGGGGGCTTTTATACATTTGGAAAAGGCTTATGGCAGGGTAGACAGGAAGGCATTGTGGAAGGTGCTGCAGATATAAGGGATAGGAGAAAAGCTTTTAGGAATTATCAAGAGTTTTTACGAAAGTAGTAGAGCGTGTGTTAGGATTAGAAATGGAGCGAGTGAGTGGTTCGAGGTAAAGGTAGGACTTCGTCAGGGATGTGTTATGTCACCCTGCCTCTTCAATTTATACGTGGATGGGGTGGTACGAGAGGTAAATGCAAGGGTGGTGGGTAAAAGAATGGAGATGGTTAAAGAAAATGGAGAAAAAAGGGAGGTGAGTCAGCTGTTGTTTGCGGACGACACTGCGCTTGTAGCAGGATCGGAGGAGGGATTGAGGAAGTTAGTGACAGAGTTTGGGAGAGTGTGTGAAAGAAGGAAGTTGAATATAAATGTGGGTAAAAGTAAGGTGATGAGATGTACAAGGGGTGGAAGTGGCAGCAGACTGAAAGTGAGCAGTAAGGGAGAGAGACTGGAGAAGGGGATAGTTTTTGATACTTGGGTGCAAATGTGGCAGGAGAGTGAGGAGTAGAGATGGAGGTAGAATGTAGATTGAGAGAAGCGAGTAGATGCCTTGGTGGATTAAAAAGTGTGATGAGAAATAGAAATTTGGGAATGGATGCTAAGAGGAGATTGTATGAAGTAGTGATTGTGCCGACAGCACTGTATGGGCAGAAACATAGCATATAAGAGAGGAAGAGAGAGGGAGTTTTAGAGGGAGTTTTAATGTGTTTGAGATGAGGTGCCTGAGAAGTATGATAGGGGTTACTAGGCTGGATTGAGTGAGAAATGAGGAGGTGAGGAGGAAAACGGGGGTGGTAAGGGAGTTGGGAGATAGGGTGGATGAAAGAGTATTGGGATGGTTTGGACTTATGGAAAGAATGAGTGAAGAAAGACGAGTAAAAGAGGTATGGAAGGCATATGTGAAGGCAGTGAACATGAGGGTGCAATCTAGGATGAGATGGATGGATAGGGTAAAAGGAGTTTTGGGGAAGAGGGGAATGTTTGTTTAAGAAGGACGGGAGAGGACAGAAGACAGGGGTGAATGGAGAATGATTGTATATGGATGATGTTGTGATGCATGAGGTGGAATGGGTGGGGGATGGGGGGTGAGGTAGTGTGTGTGAGAAAATTTTTGACGCAGCCCGAAGGGATTTCTCCCCGTCTTCTCATTTTCTGCGTGGGAGACGGAGAGGGGGGTCGCCGATTTAATGAAGCGGCCTAGCTGTGGATGTGCTGTGTCTTGCAACACTGCTTCTGACCCAGGGCAGTGAACAAGATGCAGGGATGACCCGTCATCCAGGAGGTGCCAAGATAAGAGGGAGGGTAGAGGGTGGAGGGGAGTGGAGTGTATTAGGGATGGAAGGGGTGGGAGTGGTTTTTATGCCTTTGTTTTTGGCTACCTCCCTTGTAAGGGGGAAAAAGCCTTTGGTATATGTATGTATATATACATATATATATATATATATGTATATATATATACATATATATATATATATATGTATATATATATACATATATA
>NC_134778.1:22604999-22607499 GCF_046742065.1 Oratosquilla oratoria | reverse complement strand
TTGAGATGAAGGCTAGGAGTAATGGTATCAGAGGAATAAAGTCTGCCCCAACATCACATTATGTAATAACACGTACATGTGTATAACCACCATTTTCCAGAAAGAAGAAAATAAAAGGACATAAATATTGCTGAGGTAAGAAGCATAGGGGGCGAAGACAAAGTACCAAGAGGAAAGAGAAAGAGAGAAAGAGAGGAAAAGAGAAGGTAAATGAAAGAGAGGAGAATGATGGGGGAGAGAAGAAAAGGGGGAAGAGAGGTGGGTAAAATTAAAAGAGGAAAAAAAAACGAAATGGGTAGAAAAAGAAACGGGAAAACGGGAAATATGAAGACCAACGGAGGAGGTAGAAAAAATAAAGAGAATAATGAGAAGTAAAGGAAAAGGGACAAAAAGTATATATAAAGGAAAAGGAAGACAGAGAATGAAATAAAGAGAGAGAGACGCAGATAGAGAGGGAGAGAGGGAGAGAGGGAGAGAGGGAGAGAGGGAGAGAGGGAGAGAGGGAGAGAGAGAGCGAGAGAGAGAGAGAGAGAGAGAGAGAGAGAGAGAGAGAGAGAGAGAGAGAGAGAGAGAGAGAGAGAGAGAGAGAGAGAGAGAGAGAGAGAGAGAGAGAGAGAGAGAGAGAGAGAGAGAGAGAGAGAGAGAGAGAGAGAGAGAAAGAGAGTTAGAGGGTAAGTGGAGAGAGTGAAATTAGCGAGGGAGAAAGAGAGATTAAAGAGAAATCGAGAAAGGAAAAAGAGAAAACAGGGAATGAAAGAGAGGAAGCGACGGTGATAAGCCACACGGGGCAAATACTGATTTAGGCAGAAACACGTGTTAATGGACGGCCAGGTTTTCTCGCCATTAGACATCGCTTCCGGATCTTGTCCCTGCTGACTTCGTATGAATTCCAAAGGTTGAGTGGCTAAATCCACACCTCATAGGAGTCTCCATCCATCAACAACCCTTAAACGTTCGTGACTGGACCATTCGATTGATTAGAATTGCTTGTGATGAGACATGAAAGACACACCGTATTGAGGGTGTTTGAGGTGGACGGGAGATGGCTCAAGTGTGAAGGCAGCTCTGAGAAATGAGATGAGAAAACGGATAGAAAGGCAGGTGAATTAACGACTTAGTGGTAGATGAACCAATGCATTCGAAAGTTTGATAACGTTGATAAGACATTTCAATATCACACAGATACAGATATGCATATACACATATATACATATATATATATATATGTATATATATATATGTATACATATGTATATATATATATATATATATATATATGTATACCTGTATATATATATATGTATATATATATGTATGTATATACATGTGTATATACATTTATATATACATATATATATATATATATATGTATATATATATATATACATACATATATATATATATATATATATATATGTGTGTGTGTGTATATATATATACATATAGGTAGCATGTACTCCTCTAAGCATACCGGTAGTTGGCTGAATAATACAGCGGTTTTTTTTTTATCTTTTTTTTTTTATCAATCCACTCTACTTCATAAAATGCAGAGTTATGCGGTTAAGCACAGAAATACTACAACCAAAAGACATAGTAAAACACAGTGTAACGTCCCCTGTGTACAGTATTCACGTTTCGTACACTATGTATAACCATGGCTGAAAATTCGTGAGCAGGCAGTGCGGGGAGCCACGCCCAATACGGGGAAGAGCGCTCAACCAAGTCGACTTTCCCCTCTCCTTTCAACGTATATATGTATATATATATATATATATATATATATATATATATATATATATATACATATATATATATACATATATATATTAGGAATTTTCCTCATGACCGGTCCTCACTTCATATCCCGACCTTCTGACCCCCCAAGTGGTCCCATGGGACACGCTCGCGTCTGCCCAGCTGTGACGCGAACCAGAGCTTCCTTGAGGACCCTGGATGGGAACAAAGTCTCCTTCAGGGGATCACTCGTGGGCACTAGGATGACTAACCAGCGCTAGGGTCCGACGCATGACCATCACACAAACCCTCCTTCATGAACCACACGTGCAATGCCATTATCGGCCGGCCATGGCTGTCTTGCATCTCGGCCACGTGACACGGGAACAGTAGACCTATTGAGAAACGCCTACCCTCTGTATTCGTGAGTCACCGGTGTCAGTACGTTTTGCCTCCGACTTCCCACGCAGCACACTTGACCTCACGGTAATTAGGAGTAAGCGGGTCATGACCTGCCCGTGTATATAAAGGGTGGACCAACGCCCGAAGATCCAGATAGCCTCGGACATCATACGTGAGCACAGCTCGCTGCTCTTTGCTTTCTCGCCTCCCTTCCCCTCTTTTGATCCCCGCAAGCAGATCTCCGGAAACACGACTTGAAACGCAGTCGTCACCTTCCTTGCCGTCTCGTCCCTCCCCCACCCACTGGCAGTGGATGTCCTGCAACGTACTACGGTGAGACGTCGCGGGGGTTGACAAAGAGACT
>NC_134778.1:22597499-22599999 GCF_046742065.1 Oratosquilla oratoria | reverse complement strand
TCCGAGCACAATGACCTTTCCTAGGCACCCAGTGAGATGACATGACTGTGTATAAAATGCCTAGGTTGTACTTAGTTGTTAACCTTTGTGATCAAGACCCTAGGGTTTGAAACGTTAAGGCAGTAAAATTCTTCCATTATTCCTCGTATACTTCCTCCGCCTTCAATTACATTTATCATAGTTTAAAGCAACTGTATATATATATATATATATATATATATATATATATATATACATATATATATATATAATATATATATATACATATATGTATTTATATACATATATATACATATATATATATATATACACGTATATATATATGAGTAGAAAAGGTGGTAGAGAAACGCAGGTTAGAGTAGGAACACTATATTGCTGACGTAGTCGAAACAACAATAATATAGTATTCCTACTCTAACCTGGGCGTCTCCACCACCTTATCCGCTTAATTGTCTAACCTTTCCTGTTATATATATATACATACATACATATATTCATATGTATATTCATATTTATATAAATACATATATATATGTGTGTGTGTGTGTGTGTGTGTGTGTGTGTGTGTGTGTGTGTGTGTGTGTGTGTGTGTGTGTGTGTGTGTGTGTGTGTGTGTGTGTGTGTGTGTGTGTGTGTGTGTGTGTGTGTGTGTGTGTGTGTGTGTGTGTGTGTGTGTGTGTGTGTGTGTGTGTGTGTGTGTGTGTGTATATGTGTGCATATGTGTGTGTGTGTGTGTGTGTGTGTGTGTGTGTGTGTGTGTGTGTGTGTGTGTGTGTGTGTGTGTGTGTGTGTGTGTGTGTGTGTGTGTGTGTGTGTGTGTTTGAGTGTGTGTTGTGTGTGTGTGTGTGTGTGTGTGTGTGTGTGTGTGTGTGTGTGTGTGTGTGTGTGTGTGTGTGTGTGTGTGTGTGTGTGTGTGTGTGTGTGTGTGTGTGTGTGTGTGTGTAAGGCATAGAAATCACTCCCACCCATTTCATTTCCCATATATTCCACTCCCCTCCACTCTCCTCCCTCCCTCCTATCTTGGCACCTCCTGGATGACGGGTCATCCCTGCATCCTGTCCACTGCCCTGGGTCAGACGCAGTGTCGCAAGACACAGCACATCCACAGCAAGGACGCTTCATAAATTCGGCGACCCCCCTCTCCGTCCCCTCATGCAGGAAAGGAGAAGACGGAGAGAAATTCCTGCGGGCTGCGTCAAATTTTCTCATACATACTTCCTCACCCCTCATCCCCCACCCACTCCCCCTCATGCATCACAGCCTCATCTATACACAACCCTTCTCCATTCACCCCTATCTTCTGCCCTCTCCTGTCCTTCCTCTACAGACATTCCTCTCTTTTGTAAAGCCCCTTTCACCCCATCCATCCATCTCATCCTAGGACGCCCCCTCATATTCACTCCTTCCACCTCCGCCTTCCACACTTCTTTTACTAATCTTTCTTCACTCATCTTTCCATGTGTCCAAACCATCCAAATACTCTTTCATCAACCCTATCTCCCAGCTACTTTTCCACCCCTATTCTCCTCCTCACCTCCTCATTTCTCACTCTATCTACCCTAGAACCCCTATCATACTTCTCAGACATTTCATCTCAAACACATTCAAACTCCTTCTCTCTTCCTCTCTCATGTTCCATGTTTCTGCCCCGTACATTGCTGTTGGTACAATCACTCCTTCATATAACCTCCTCATAGCATCCATTCCCAGATGTCTATTTCTCATTACACTTTTTAATCCACCAAGGCATTTACTTGCTTCTCTCAATCTACATTCTACCTCCACCCCCACTCCTCCGTTTCCTGTCACATTCGCACCCAAGTATCTGAAACTATCCACTTCCTCCAGTTTCTCACCCTTAATGCTCACTTCCAGCATACTGTCACTCTCTTCCCTTGTACATCTCATCATCTTACTTTTGCCCATTGATATACATATATACCAAAGGCTTTTTCCCCTTACAAGGGAGGTAGCCAAAAACAAAGGCATGAAAACCACTCCCACCCATTCCATCCCTTACATACTCCGCTCCCCTCTACCCTCCTCCTTTTCTCTTATCTTGGCACCTCCTGTATGACGGGTCATCCCTGCATCCTGTCCACTGCCCTGGGTCAGAAGCAGTGTCGCAAGACACAGCACATCCACATCAAGGACGCTTCATTAAATCGGCGACATCCCTCTCCGTCCCCTCATGCAGAAAAGGAGAAGACGGGAAGAAATCCATTCGGGCCGCGTCAAATTTTTCTCACACATACTCCCTCACCCCCATCCCCCATATATTCCATCTCATGGATCACAACATCATTCATATACAACCATTCTTTATTAACCCTTGTCTTCTGTCCTCTCACGTCCTTCCTTAACAGACATTTCCCTCTTCCTCAAGGCCCCTTTTACCCCATCCATCTCATCCTAGGTCGCCCCTTCATGTTCACTCCTACCACATCTCCCTTCCACACCTCTTTTACTATTTTTCTTCACTCATTCTTTCCATGTGTAT
>NC_134778.1:22592499-22594999 GCF_046742065.1 Oratosquilla oratoria | reverse complement strand
GAGGAAGAAAGGGACACTGAAGAGGGTGATTAAAGAGGGCGGGAGAGAGAACGACGTACGTGGCGGGCAAGTGCGTGTGAGTTTCAGTCGGGCTACAAATAAACATGCCTATTGGTGCTGCAAGGTGGTGAAGTGAGAGAGGCCGAAATCATCGCTGGACAGGAAGAAGAGGAGGAGGATAAGGAGGAAGAGGAGGAGGATAAGGAGGAAGAGGTTGCGGCAAGGGTGTTAGGGGTGGAAAAGGAGTTGGTGGGAAAGGAGGAGGAGGGTGAGAAGTAGGCAGAGACGGACGGAAGAAAAGGAGGCGTCGTAGCGGTGAAGGCGGTGGTAGTGTGAGGAGGAGAAGGAGGAGGGCGAGAAGGAAGGACTTGGGTGGGGAGTGTGAGTGTGAGTGTGTGTGTGTGTGTGTGTGTATGTGTGTGCAAGTGCGAGTGTTAGTGCGTGCGTTTGTACGTGCGAGCCGGGCAGAAAAGGGGGAGGAGCTTAGCGGGCCTGTACCCCCCACAACGGCCCCTCCCCCCGGACAGATGCTTAGTACTGCTCTAGCCATAGTGAGAAGAGGATGCGCGCAACGCCGGTCTTAGGAACCTTCCCTCGCCAACTCGCCGAAGAGTTCATCTTCTGAAAGAAGTCTCCTTACTGGAAATCTGTCCATCTTCGTCATAGCTACGGACGAATCGATCTCCTTGTTAACAATTATTGTTGCCGTGCATTTGTGTGTGTGTGTGTTTTTGTGTTTATTTACCGTGAAGCAGAGAGGGATATACGACATAGATGTTCCCAGTGAGAGAGAGGATGGTCAACCGTCAAGGATTTACTCAGTAAAGGATATCGTGAATCATGTGTTTTCTATTACTGTCAGTCCAAGAATTTAGATAGTACATGTTCTGTGACCAGTGCCTTGTTGAACCAGCGTTTCTTGTTACCTTGTTCAAATTACCCTTATGAGGACGAGATAGCGACATCGCCTTGTGAACACACTCGCAGGAATGGTGAGGGAATTGCTTTGCCTGAACTAGGCTTGAGTAAAGAAAAGAGAGAGAATTTTTTTGCTTTGTTTGGTGGGCCCAGGCAGAGCATGTCCTCATGAAATTGAAGGATAAATTACTATTACACCGGTGGAGATGGTAGCCAGGCAGGGCACCTGTACCCAAGAGGTGGCACACAGAGTCAAATTGCCATAGTAGTTCCCTGCCCGTCCAATCGCCCACCCACCCATCCATTCCTCACATACCCTGTCACCATCACCCACAACTCCTTACCCCGTCTCCATCACCCATTAGGGAGGTCTTCTTGGGTCATGTTATAATTCCCAAGACCACCACGAAAGGCCTCCCAAGAAACTTTTCGAACCGTGGTGTGGAAAGACCCGTTGGCGGTTAGTGCAAAGGGTAATGAGATGTGGTCGCCAATGAAGCCGCTCCTTGTGGTCTTCGTGTGCCAACTGCTTGTGACTCCAGGTAAGCCTAAAGAGCAGTTCTTCATTTTCTTGTGTCAAAGATACATTTTCGGTGTTTTTGGTTTGTATGTGTCAGCAAGTGCTCATTAGAGATAAACATGCGCTCAGCGTATATATGGAGCTGTTCGTCTTATGCAACCACAGTATTTATGCGATGGTAATTCATTACGGCAAAGCATTATTACCTGTTTCCGTCACTTTCTGGAGATTTCACGTGAAAAAAAGACTGAAAGTCAAATGATACTCACTGATTTGGAGTGAAAAAAGGCGAATAAAAGTGCCTGGCAGTAGCAATGATGTAAGAAAATATTGTGCTCTGTACGAATGGAATTAATCGTGATATGCCGAAAATGCCTTGACGGCAACCACAGAAGGGAGTATTACCAATCAGTACGTATGTGTTTAATTACTCGTCTGGAAAATTCTCCTCTAAAACAACACATCATTTGCATGATGGTAATTTCACAGTGAGATGCATCATTACTTATTTTCATTACCCTCATGGGAAATTTACCTAAAAAAAAAAAAAAGATGACTAGTAAGCATAGTGGCAGGTCGGCATTTGCAGTCTTTTGAATCAAGTCGCAAATTACATTACCATCTTATATAATTTTCTTTATCGCGCATGATACATTCAAACACAAGTTCTCTCCAAGTGATACATAGAATTGTATGCTCTTACATAGACCTTGGATGCCATGCCTTTTTCTTTTTTGTGATGCCCTTCAGGTAATTAATATTAACGACACTTCAGTCATTTTGATTATTCTTTTGCCATTTTTGTTCATTACCCGGTACACTCAGGACCCAAAGACTGGTTACTCGGTGTGCCCCCCACCCCCACCCCGAGTCCCATCCGAGTAAGAAGGGTTACCGTGGTCACGACGGTAACAACTCTGTTTCCCTGAGGTTATCCTGCCTTTATTACCCCGTCGCCGGTCGTTTGGGCTCATTACCTCATCATTACTCCCTTGGAGGACCTCCAGCCTTGCAGTACCTCCTTGGAGACTCTGCATTATCTCTGCCTCTTTCGCCATTACC
>NC_134778.1:22572499-22574999 GCF_046742065.1 Oratosquilla oratoria | reverse complement strand
GCTCAGAGCTCATATATGCCCGATCTATGGGTAATGCTATGATCTTGCACACACACAAACACACACACACACACACACACACACACAACTCCTTGCCAACGAGAGTTGGAGTGCCGGCTTGCAATGCAGCGATGCTGAAATTATTTCAGCCCTGTGTGTGTGTGTGTGTGTGTGTGTGTGTGTGTGTGTGTGTGTGTGTGTGTGTGTGTGTGTGTGTGTGTGTGTGTGTGTGTGTGTGTGTATGTGTGTGTGTGTGTATGTGTGTGTGTGTACGACTGTGTGTGTGCATGTACGACTGTGTGTGTGTATGCGTGTACGAGTGTGCAGTAGGAGTATGAACCACTATACAGCTGTACTCACAAATATACACCAAAAAAACCTTTTCCTACTTTTTAAAGAGGGAGAGGGGTAGCTTACATCTACCAGGACGAGTTATAAACACTTATCACATGTGGCTGGTGGAGACGCCACAGAAATTAATAGGATATCCTGGTAGCAATCACATGTATAAAAGGAAAACAAGCTTCAATGCACAGAAAGGTGTTAACAAGATGAGGTATACCGTATTCGCTAGAGAGAGAGGGTATCACAGAAATTATTAAGAAGTAAAATATCCTGACAGTCAGAATAAAAAAAAAATCGATAGAAAAGAAATTATTAAACATCAATTTGGTTTGGGTTTGGTAGGACTAATTCATTTGATTTTATTCATAAAAGGTTCCTGCACAATATAACCTAATGTGCGACATGGGATAAAAAAAAAAAAAAAAAGTCTTTCAGCCGAAGACAAAGCCGGTAGAAACATCCAGAAATTGTTTTGAGAGAATTATGGGCAAATCATAACTTACGGTTAACGGAGTCAGGTCATTGATCCCTGATCCTCTTCACGATGCGGAGGTTACATCAGAAAGCTCTGAGTAACTACGGCCGAAGCAGCCACATTTGCCCTCTGTGTTTCTACTGAATGAAATGAATGAACTTGTCTCAGGTTTTCCAGACCAATATGTGTCAATGAATTAGTTGATTATTTTAACAATTTAACTAAGCTTCCATAACTGTCACTGAACGTTGACGACTAGTTTAATTTGTGATACAAATCGTACAAAGCATATCTAAAATTGTTACAAAATAAATATACATCCATATTAAAGATTAGATGGTGATAAGCCGTAGCTTAGTGACGGTTACATAAAGCCTGTTATTAATAACTTTACCTCCAACATAGCAGAATGGTGTTGGAATCATTCTCTCAACAAATAGTGGAGTTTGGAAGTAAAAAGTTACATCCTGAAGTAAACGCCTAATGAGCCGCTATTTTTCGAGAAGCAAAGAGGATAAAACCTCTCTCTCTCTCTCTCTCTCTCTCTCTCTCTCTCTCTCTCTCTCTCTCTCTCTCTCTCTCTCTCTCTCTCTCTCTCTCTCTCTCTCTCTCTCTCTCTCTCTCCTTCTCTCTCCCCTCTCTCTCTCTTTCTTCCTCTCTCTCTCTCTCTCTCTCTCTCTCTCTCTCTCTCTCTCTCTCTCTCTCTCTCTCTCTCTCTCTTTCTCTCTCTCTCTCGTTTTTTCCGCTTTATCAATTATGTGGGGCAATATCTTTTGACTACCTTAGGTGTATTCCAGTACCACAAAGATTTGTATGTATATTTAATTTTATATTAATTTGAATGACCCATTCTTGCCACCTTGCTTTGCCTGCTCAATCATGCAAATGTCAAAAATATGATCTTATTTCTTTATACAAAACAGAAAAATCAAGAAGCTTACGCGAGGAGACCAACAACTACTATGTTTGCCTAAAGGAACATAGAATATTATTCCTTTTATATAAAAATTCAGACATTCTTGCACCTGTAATCACACACACATGTAACCAGAACAGTTACCTTTGCCCTAAGAGCTTGAAACCCCCAAGATATAGTCGCGTAAACTCCTTCTCCTCCTCCTCCTCCTCCCCCTCCTCGTCATATTTAACTTCCTTACCCTTCTCATCCCTCTCTCTCTCTTCCTCTTTCTTTTCCTCTCCTTTCTCTTCTTCCTCCTCCACCTTCTCCCCATATTCATCTTCATCCACATCTTCCTCTTCTTCCTTCTATTCCTCCTATTCCATCTCCTCCTTCGCCTCCTCTTCCTGCCCCTCCTCCTCCTTCTCTTTATCCTGATTTTCTTTCCTCCCCTCCTACTCCTCCTCTTCCTTCTCTTTCAGTTCTTCTTCATACATCTCCTTCTTCCTTCCTTTCCTCTTCCACATTCCTCTCCTCCCCACCTTCTCTTCTTCCTCCTCCTCCTCAGATCTATCCGTTTTCATCCACGTCTCCTGTATCTGCATACGTCACCTCCATCACACCGTTTCTTTCATGTAACCTTTACATTTTCCGTTTTCTCTCCTCCGTCCTTTGTCATCCTGTCCCCATCTCCTCGTTCGTTTAAAGTCACCCCAACATGACGACGTCTCGTTTTCTTCGGCCTCTATTTTGTCCTCGTTTTGTTCATTTTCTCAGCTTCT
>NC_134778.1:22549999-22559999 GCF_046742065.1 Oratosquilla oratoria | reverse complement strand
CATTTCATTGGAATTAATTCCCGGAATTTTCGTGAGCAATTCCTCCAATCATTGTTGGCAAAGCCTTCAATTTTGACAGCATCATATCTGTTGATGTCGCCTTCACAGTGTCCATCATTTTCTCTGCTATCATTGACATCATCTTCTACGTAATCGCAAATAGATATTCCATCATTCTGAGATTTTCCGCATCCAAGGTTCCAGAGATTCCCGCCACCATTGTTGGGTATACTTCATCAACTTTCGCTGACGGTTCCTCCAACACTTTAGGTCATCCCTATTACCGTAACTTGAACGGCT
This sequence comes from Oratosquilla oratoria, assembly GCF_046742065.1. Lineage (NCBI taxonomy): Eukaryota > Metazoa > Arthropoda > Malacostraca > Stomatopoda > Squillidae > Oratosquilla > Oratosquilla oratoria. Next base: position 22,559,699 of record NC_134778.1, on the reverse strand, counting down.
TATTCACCCCAACTCTCCACCAACTCCGACAGTTTCTCCACCAGTATTGGAGATATAAGGATTAAGGATTACAAAGGATTACAAAGGAGAAGCATGCCGACAGGAGACCTTTTGGTCCATAACTAGGTCGGATGCGAAAAAATTATAATAATGATAAATAAATAAATAAATAAATAAATAAATAAATAAAAATTATAATGGTATAAATAATAATAAATAGAATAAATAAATAAATGGGTAATGTTGAATACTTAACAAGCTGGTAAATTGTAAATAATAATAAATTAACAGATAGATAATAATAAATAATAATCAAGCAAATAATAATAAACAAATAGTCAAATAATAACAAACAAATAAACAAATAACATAAAATAAATGGCAAGCATTACAACATCTTGCTTAGGTGTTTATCTAAACGAATCTTAAAGCTTCGAACTGAACTACATAGCATTGCCTGTGCAGGAAGTTTATTTCATTCATTAACTACACGGTTGGCGAAGTTTTTTTTACCCACTTGTCAGTTCCCTTTAGAATATTAAGACCTGTATCAAGTCACCTCTGAGTCTACGTTTCTTAGGGAAAACAAATTCATATATTTTAGTCGGTTTTCGTATAATTTATTTTTGATATTTGGAATCAGTTTTGTGGCTCGCCGTTGTACTTTTTCCAATCTGTCAATGTCTTTAATGGGATTCGGTGACTATACGGAAACAGCATATTCCAAATATGGACGAACTAACGATTTATATAGCTTGTTAATGAGATGGACTTTTGAAATCAAAAGATTGCGAAATCAGTCCTAGAGTCTTATTTGCTTTCTCAGAGGCTGAAATACAATTATTTGAGATCGTTACTGATAATTACGCTGAGATCCTTTTCACTATCCACTTTTGTTAACAAATTTCTAAATAACTTGTAATCGTACTTGCTGTTATTTTTACCTACGTGCATAACCTTGCATTTACTTGCGTTTAATTTCATTAGCCACTTTTCAGATCATTGCTGTAGTTTATCTAAAGACAATTGCTGTAGTTTATCCACCACTTCTACATCTTCCACCATTGTTGTTGAAGATACCTTCTCCACCATCTCTAACACCTCCTTCTCCATCTCGGACAATTTCTCCATCATCTCGGACAATTTCTCCGCCATCTCGGACAATTTCTCCGCCATCTTGGTCAATTTCTCCGCTTCTGAGACGACATCTTCGTTACCTAATATTACATTTCTCTTAATATTACTCCGCTGTTATTTGGTTAAGGCTTTTACTTCTCTGGAGATACAATAGTCCATAATAGTTTTCGTCTTGACAAAGTTCCTTGGCTTTCTATTGAATACAGGTCCTCAAGCATCACTCCTCTTTTTCACCATTTTTCATTTCCCAACTATTCTTCATAACTTCAGCTATTACTGCTCTTTTTTTTCTTCTCTCTTCTCTTACACCACCTCTACCTCTACCTCCACCTCTACCTCCACCATCACCTCCACTATCATCACAGCCTTCACCATCCCCACCCACATTGTCGTTCGCGTCTTCACCATCACTTTCCCACTATTTTCACCACCGATACAACCATAGTCATCGTCCTTACCACCATCACTATCTTCCCTTGTCTCCAACAATTCCGCTCTGCTCCATCACCACTTCCACCACCTCTGCTCCATCTTTACTTCCAGTACCTTTCCCCCAACCACTAACGCGATGACAGTCAAAGATTTGGTTTTTCATTGAGGCACGAAGTCCTTTTGCTGTCGTCAGGCCTTCCTCTCCCTCCACGTCCTTCCCTTCTCCCCCCCCCCTCTTCCTTCCGTCTAGCTACTAGGAACAGCGATGGGGGTGGGGAGAGGATAAAAAGGAATTCAGGAGAATAAGGGAAGGAGAGAAAAGGGGGATGAGGAGGGGAATGAGGATTGGAAGGAATAAAGATGAGAAGAGAGAGTGTGAGGAGAGGAAAGATAGGTTGACAGATGGAGTGGGAATAAGAAGGGGCGAGGAGAAAGGGATAGGGAAGAAGGAAGAGTGGGTGAGGAAGATGAGGAGGGAGGAGGAAAGAAGAATAGAGACTAGGAAAGGAGAGGTTTTTGTTTGTTAATTCGTGGGAGTCGTTTCATTCTGAGAATCATTTTTATAATCGGGATTGTTGCTTTCGTATCCATAGGCTTTACTTTGTATCTTGTACATTCAATCTATACTCTGTTGTCGTTGTCGTATTAGTACTCATCTCCTTTGTATTCTTTGTCAGTTTCATCGTCGTAGCTGTCGTTCTCGTCGTCGATGTTCTCATTCTCGTAATTATCGACGTTGTTGCCAATATCGGTTGTAGTCATCGTCATCGTCGTTAACGTTTCGACTATTGTGCTTGCTACTGGAGCTGATGCCGATGTTCCTGCGATTGGTCCTGCCACTGCTGACGGGAACCTTGTTGCTGACAATGCCCTCATTGACGTACGGATTGGCAAGATACTGTCCAGCTCGTCAGACTCCTTAGCCTGGAGCGACGCTGTGGGAGTATGTAATAAAAAGGAAGAGAAAGGAAGAGGAGGAAGAGGAGGAGGAAGAGGAGGAAGGGAATAAGAAAGAAGAAAAGAGAAGGAAAAGGAAGAAAGGGAGAAGGAGGAAGGAGGAAGGAAAAAGAAAAATTAAGAGGAAAAGAAAGGTGATGAGGAAAAAAAGGAAGAGGAGGAAGAGGAAGACAATAAGAAGGAAAAGAGGAAGAAGAGTACTAGATGAGAAGGAAGAGCAGGTCGTGGAAAAGAGATAGAAATGAAGATGGAAAGGATGAAAAATAGAAAATGGAGATCAAAAGTTGAAAGCAGAGGACGAGGAAGAGAAGGAGGAGGTTGAAGAGAAGGAGGAAAAGGAAAAGAAAGAAGAAACAGAAGATCATGTCGACGGAAGTGCGGGGAGAAGTGGGCAATGAGGCAGCAGTTGCTAAATCCCTTGCGGGCAGACGAATTGATTAGATGGAGAAGTTAAATGACCCAAATGAGTGGTAAGGCCTAGCCCTCAGCATGTTACCGCAACGTGAGGTGTACGAAGGCAAGAAGTAATGATGCGATGTGTGTGTGTTTGGGAGTTAAAGGGATCGAAGTGGAAATGGGAGCGGGAGAGAAAAGAACATATGGTAGGTTGGATATTGACACACAGACAACAGCCATTCTCATATTTTTCCGGAGAATGCTAACCGATTTTCATTCAACTGAGAAAACCCTACCACGGCTCTGACGTTAACCTTGGGACGAAAGAATGTATTGGGGTGGAGTATAGGAGAAACGGGGGGAAGAAATACTGAAAAAACAGGGAGAAGAAGGTGTACGAAGAGAGGCTTAGACACCTGAACCTATACTCTGGAAAGACGCAGAGTGCGGAGTGATCTCATAGAGGTATTCAAATGGATCAAAGGTTTTAACAAGTAATGGATTTAAGTTGGATAAATTTATATTTAAAAAAACAAAAAGGCAAGAACTGGTTTACCAGTAGTGGTCAACGAATGGAATAGACTTAGTAACCACGAAGTGAGCGTTGAAACTGTCGGTTGTTTTAAGAAAAGTTTAGACAACTTTATGGATGGGGATGACAGGTGTTCATGGATATGGAACTGCCTAGTGTAGGCCTTAATGTCTCTCGCAGTCTCCTTCATTCTTATAAGTAAACGAAAGGGGTGTAGAGTAAAGGGGGATTTATGTCTGATGGCTGAAGAAGAGCGTACTCAAAAGACGGTGAGTACATTAGAAAAAATGTTAAGAAAAAGGAGAGAGGGGTGAGAGGAACAAAAGAATAAAGGCGTATCCAAGAGGGATGAGAGTAAAGAGAGGAGAGAAAGGAAAGGTTCAAGGAAACGGCACTGAAACAGCAACTAAGTCTACAGGAAGCGTCTCTACTGAATTCACGAAGGATGGTTGGTGATTCAGTGGGGATAGGCTGGAGCGTTTCAGGGGTAATGGATGTGGAGAGGGGGAGGGGGAGGGGGAGGGGGGAAGGGTAGACGACGCATTATCGGAATGGAAGGATTATATGGGAGGCTCAGAAGTGGTGTGGTTGGCGTGGAATACGAAGCTACAGAAGTGAGAGCGTGAGAAGAGAGTGACACAGATTTAGAAAGTGAAAGAGAGAATGAGAGAACGAGTTAAAGAGTGAGAGTGCGAAAGAGTGGTAGAGTTGTGAAGAGAGAGAGAGAGAGAGAGAGAGAGAGAGAGAGAGAGAGAGAGAGAGAGAGAGAGAGAGAGAGAGAGAGAGAGAGAGAGAGAGAGATATGGGAAGAGAAGGAGAGAGAGAGAGAGATATGGGAAGAGAAGGAGAGAGAGAGAGAGAGAGAGAGAGAGAGAGAGAGAGAGACTCACAGACAGACAGACAGACGGACGGACGGACGGACGGACGGACGGACGGACGGACGGACGGACGGACAGACAGACAGACAGACAGACAGACAGACAGACAGACAGACAGACAGACAGACAGACAGACAGACAGACAGACAGACAGACAGACAGACAGACAGACAGACAGACAGACAGAGACAGACAGACAGACAGTCAGACAGACAGACAGACAGACAGACAGACAGTCAGACAGACAGAGAGACAGACAGACAGACAGACGGAGACAGAGATAGACTTATTCAGACAGACAGACAGACGAGGAGACATTCGATCATGAAAGAAGTGGAGTCTTTTGACTGGTATTGTTAAGAATACCAACTAAGGCACAGAGAGAGAGAGAGAGAAAGAGAGAGAGAGAGAGAGAGAGAGAGAGAGAGAGAGAGAGAGAGAGAGAGAGAGAGAGAGAGAAAGAGAGTGATAGAGAGAGAGAGAGAGAGAAGGGGGGCAAGAGGAGAAGCCTGTGTAGGAGGAAACTGTCGAAGGAAATGCTTTATGTGGCCATGGAGTGTGCAGATGGGGGGGAAGAGTAGGGATAACTTTGGTGGCGGTTGGAGGCAAAGAGGCAAAGAGGCAAAGGGAGTTTGGAGGGACAACACTTGGACTGGCAAAGGAAAGACCAGGTTCCTATGGTGGTTAGAGAAGGAGAAGGAGGGAGGGAGTTATAAGGGAGATTTTGAGGGGGGAGGATTCAATTCTCCTATATAAAGAAGATGAAGGGCGTCATTTGTGTGTCGGGAGGGAAAGGGAAGACCGGGGATGGGGAGAGAGAGAGAGAGAGAGAGAGAGAGAGAGAGAGAGAGAGAGAGAGAGAGAGAGAGAGAGAGAGAGAGAGAGAGAGAGAGAGAGAGAGAGAGAGAGAGAGAGGAGAGAGAGAGAGAGGGGAGAGTTGGATGCGGACGGGGAAGGAAGGAGGTGATCGGAAGAAGAACAAGAAAAGATAAAAGGATTTCATGAAGAATAGAAATTGTGTGATAAAGGTAGAGACGAGGTAGCGAGGGAAAGAGAGAAAAGGAGAGCAACGGGAGAGAAAGGCGAAGGTGAAGAGATGACGCCAGGAGGCGCTGAATAGCAGCGGCTGAGACCCAAGTAAGAGCAGAATGAGAGAAACATTGAGAGAGAAGGAAAGGAAAGGTGAAGAAGAGAAAGAGAGAGAGAGAGAGTAAAGGGACAAACAGACACACAGATAGATAACCAAACAGACAGACAGGCAGACGAGAGAGAGAGAGAGAGAGAGAGAGAGAGAGAGAGAGAGAGAGAGAGAGAGAGAGAGAGAGAGAGAGAGAGAGACAGAGAGAGAAAGACAGAGAGAGAAAGACAGACAGACAGACAGACAAACAGACACATAGACAGACAGACAGACAGACACATAGACAGACAGAGACAGACAGATAGACAGACAGGCATCGGAGGAACAAACAGACAAAAAGATAAACAGACAAGCAAGTAGACAGATAGACAGACGAGAGCGAGAGAAAAAAATGAGAGAGAGAGAGAGAGAGAGAGAGAGAGAGAGAGAGAGAGAGAGACAGACAGACAGACAGACAGACAGACAGACAGACAGATAAACAAACAGGCAAGCAAATAGACAAACAGACGAGAGCGAGAGAAAAATAAGAGAGAGAGAGAGAGAGAGAGAGAGAGAGAGAGAGAGAGAGAGAGAGAGAGAGAGAGGTGGGAGTAAGTGAGTGGAGGAAAAATAAAAGAAATAAAATCAGAAAGGTTTTGTTAATGTATAAACAAATCACATTGTGTTTATACTAAGAAGAGGAGACAAATTCAAGGGAGAATAGGAGAGAAACAAAGATGCAAAGGTGAAAAGCAGATAAACTAAACGTATGAGTAAGTTAACCGAACGAGAGAGGGAAGTCAAGAAAGAATTAGAGTAAAATTTGGAAAATGCAAGATAAGATAAAAGGAAAGAGAGATAGACAAAGTAGTAAGGAAATGTGTCGAAAAAACAAAAAACAAAAAAATATATAAGAGAAGAAAAAAAAGAATGGGCTAATGGGAGGCAGGAAAATAAAACTGAATGATGAAGGCTGAAGAGGAAACGACAGGTGATAATATGAAGAAAGCGAAATCTAATGAAGGAAAAAAGAGTGAAATAAAGCGTAGATAAAGGTAAAGTGGGGGAAGAGGAAAAAGCTGAGGAAGAGAAGGAGTAGGAAATAAAGAGAGAGGAAGAGGAAGCGGAAGGAAAGAGAGAAAGCGGAGGAAGAGAAAGAGAAGGGAATAAAGAAAGAGGAAGAGAAAGCGAAGGAAAAGAGGAATAGGTAGAGGAAGAAAAAGAGTAGGAAAGAAAAAGAGAGGAAGAGGAAGCGGAAGGAAAGGGAGAAAGCGGAGGAAGAGAAAAAGAAGGAAATAAAGAAAGAGGAACAGAAAGCGAAGGAAAAGAGGAAAAGGTAGAGGAAGAAAAAGAGTAGGAAATAAAGAAAGACGAAGAGGAAGCGAAGGGAAAGGGAGAAATTGGGATGACAGAAAGATGAACAAAGGTGTGGTAATAGGGAAAATATGTTGTATGTCAAGTAAGAAAAAAAAACTGATTTGTTGGGAAGTATGTTAAAGGGATTTGACCTCTAGGTATGAGAGAAGGAGCGCTGGCTTTGGAGGATGGAGGGAAAAGAAGAAAGAGAAGAGTGAGGGAGGAGAGGAAGAAGATGAGTCCTTAACTCAAGTCCCAATATCGCGTTTAAACATTTAGTCCTAATGCCAAACGATTTTGTTAAGGTTAGAGAGAACCTCTGAGTATAAATGAAATGAAGAATAATCTCATCTAACCTATCAAGACAAGCTGACTCCTTTGAATATTCTATACTAATTAAAAGAATATGATTTTATTTGAACCCCTTGATGTCAAAAGTTGAGAAGATTTGGATCAGGGAAAGAGTAGATGAAGGCTGACAAAAGAAAAGGGCAAGAGAAACGAAGGATATAGTATAATCTCCAATCCATTTCCAACATTTCCTGGCAGATATGTTTTCTTTGAAACAAATACGCCCTATAAGGCTTTGAATCCTCATGAGGTCATCACACTCAAAGATGACCCTCTGAATGGGGTCATTGTCCCTAAAAATAATGTTTATCAAGAGCATTTAATCAAACACCTTCGTTTTAGTAACATACATTTTATATTTTACTCACTCAACCCACTCTTTGTAAAACAACGCTGAAGAGGATCACAGTGATTGAAATGTACGTATCTTCATTTTTTTTTTTTCCGATAGTGGGATATTCAGTCTACTCTGGTTGTGTTTTGTTGCAGCTTCGGAGTCATCTTCTTAGCAAAGTAATCGGTGGAGGGAGGTGGAATTATGTGGAGTGTTGGTGGATGATTTTAGGAATGTAAAAGATACTTATAAGAATGCACTTGAGGTATGCAAGAAAACGCTACGTTATGGAGGGAAATATTGAAAAATGTGTGCGTTGCTATATAGTAAAATGCGATGGAAAGTTTGCAAGGAAATTTTGGTGAGCGTGGAAGAAAATGGTGGGGAATTTTGGAGAAAATTCTTTGGCTCATGGGAATTCATTAAACAGAAGATACGTGTTGGGGGGGGATATGGAAAATTTAGAAAATATTCTGAGGAGTGTGGAGGATAAAAAGGGAAAGCGTGTGAGAAAACTCTGATACGTTGGAAGAAATTTTCATTAAGATGAGAAGGGAACGTGGAAGACAATTTGATGAATTTGAGAAAAAAAAATTCTACTGAATGGTGAAGAAAAGTAGTTCTGGAGTGTACAGGATACTTAAGGGAGAGAATCTCAAAAATGTAGGAGAATGATCCCGAGTGTGTTAGAGGTGGGGTTCTTAACCTCTATCCTCATGTACCCCGTTCTTATGTCGTGCTGTTGCTTAGTTTCCTAGAAACCCCTCCACTAGTGAACAGAACCCTCGTGCATCCACAAACTATCACTAGTTTTCGATTTATGATCCTAGTTGTGAACCACTGTGGCCCACAATGGCCCACTGAACCATAGGTTGAGAACCAGTGTGTTAGAGAACCTTATGTTGAGTGTTTGAGAGACTCAAAAAAGTGTGTGAGAAAATTCCCTGTAAGCGTATGGTATGGGGAGACGGACCCCCTCACAAGAGCCTGCGGGACCTCTCCATGTTATGGGGGAACTCAAGTTACAAAATACACAAGCTCGAAGGAAAACTGAAGACCTGCTGGGTCCTTCGTTGGACACATACAGATAATGGATCGGGAGGAAAGGGGGGGGGGAGAAAGGAAGGGAAGGAGGAGGCGGAGTAGGAGGCGTAAGAGGAGCTGGAGAAGACGAGGGATTAAAAACAAGAGCAAGAGGAGGAAAGGGAATGAAAAAAGGAGGAGGAGAAGGGAGAAGAAGGAGGAGAAGGAGGAGGAGGAGGAGGAAGGGAAAGATGAAAATGGTACGGAGAGGAGGAAAGATAGGAAGGAAAGACGATGGAGGATAGAAAGGAGGAAGAAAACGAAGGACCAGAGTAATTATGAAAACTGGCAAAGGACGAACAAGAGAAAGATAAAAAGAAATGGGGAAGTAAAAGGATGGTAGAGAACGAAAAATAAAAAATTAAAATATGAGAAAGAGAGGGAAGACAAGGAGGAAGAAAAGAGTAAGGAAGAAGAGAGTGAGCAGAGGAAGATGAGGTAGATGGAGACAGAGGAGGTCGATGAAGAGCAGGAATGGGAGAGAAAAGGAGAGGCAGAAGTAGGAAGAGAAGATAACGATGAGGGGAAAGGAACATCATTTGAAAAAAAAAAAGTAGAACGAGCTAGACGAAAATGATAACCGAAAACGAAATGATAATAACAATAATAATGATAATAGTAATAATAATAATAATAATAATAATAATAATAATAATAATAATAATAATAATAATAATAATAATAATAATAATAATAATAATAATAATAATAATAATAATAATAATAACAACAACAACAACAACAACAACAACAACAAGAACAAGAACAACAACAAGAACAACAACAAGAACAACAACAAGAACAACAACAAGAACAACAACAAGAACAACAACAAGAACAACAACAAGAACAACAACAAGAACAACAACAAGAACAACAACAAGAACAACAACAAGAACAACAACAAGAACAACAACAAGAACAACAACAAGAACAACAACAAGAACAACAACAAGAACAACAACAAGAACAACAACAAGAACAACAACAAGAACAACAACAAGAACAACAACAAGAACAACAACAACAACAAGAACCACCACCACCACCACCACCACCACCACCACCACGATAATAGTGATAATAGTAATGATAATAATAATAATAATGATAATAATGATAATTAT
>NC_134778.1:22537499-22542499 GCF_046742065.1 Oratosquilla oratoria | reverse complement strand
AAAGGTGATGCAGAGTAGGTAACAGTGACACTTGGAGTGGTGGTGAAAGGGTTGGTGGTGTCACCAGTGGTAACAGTCTAGGTTTGGTGGTTGACTTGGCATTCACAGTGGTGTCGGTGGTGACATCGGAGGTGATAATGTCTGTATTTGAGAGGTGCGATGAAGATGGTCGCAGCGGTTGGTGTGGTTGGTGGTGCTGAAGGTGCAAATGGTGATAGTGCCAGACGGCTTTAGTAATAATCACGGTGACGTTGATGGCGGTTATAGAGGCTCTATATTGTGGTGGTGTAGATGACGACAATGGTGATGTTGATAGTGATGGTGCTGACGATAATTGTGTCGAGGATAAGCTAGGAGGGGGAAATACCTGGAAATGGTGAACAAAGACACAAGGATGAGAATGAATATAGGAGTAAGGGAGAGAAGAGGGGGAGGCACAGGGAAACAAAAGGAACATAGAAAGCACGGAAGGAGGAGGAGGAGGAGGTTCTTACTGAGGAGAAACTTGGACGACGCAAACAAGAAAACAACTACAGAAAATAACAAGGAGATGCTACCAAAGGGGACAAGAAGGCTAGACACAAGAGGAGAGGAAGGTAAGGATAAGAAAGAGGAGGAGGAGGAGGAAGAAAGGAGGAGGAGGAAGAGGAAGGGAAGGAATAGAAGGAAGAGGAGGAGGAGGAAGAGAAAGAAAAGGAACAGAAGTAGAAGGAAGTTGAAGAGGAAGGGAAGAGAAGGAGGAGGAGGATGAAGAGGAAGGAATAGAATAGAAGGAGGAGAAGGATGAAGAGGAAGAGGTGGAAGAGAAGGGGTAGGATGATGAAGAGGAAGGGAAGGAATAGAAGGAGGAGGAATAGAAGGAACAGGAGGACGAAGAGGAATGAAAGGAATAGAAGGAGGAGGAAGAAGAACAGGAGGACGAAGATGAAGGGGAGGAAGAGAAGGAGCAAGATGATGAAGAGGAAAGGGAGGAATAGAAGGAGGAGAAAGAGAAGAAGCAAGAGGGCGAAGGGAAAGGGGAGGAATAGGAGGAGGAAGAGAAGGAGGGGTGGAGGAAGAGGAAGGGGAGGAATAGGAAGAGGCATAAGGAGGAGGAAGGGTCTTATGCACGGGAGGAACAAGTCAGGAACATGGGTAAAGAATGAGTCTTATCAACGGAACACAGAGGAGCTGGATGGAATACAAGGCCGCCATAACAGAGACAGGGGAAGAAGAATTCGAAGGAAGGAGAGATAAGAAGAGTGAAGAAGAAAGGAAAGAGGGATGGACTAGAAGAGAGCCGAGAGAGGGACGCGGAGCTCAAAAGAGGAAAATTATGTTTTCCAGAAGAAATTTTTTGGTTTCCCCAGAAGGAAGAATCTGGCTATCCAGATGGAAAATGTTGCTTTAGCAGAGGAAATGTTTAGTTTCCACAAGGAAATTTCATTTTAAGGAAAGGAATGTTTTTTTTGCTATCCAGAAGGACTTTTCTCTTCCAGAAGAAAAATTTGACCTCCCAGAAAGAGAAAAGGTTTTACTTTTTTCAAGGACGGGAATGTCTTTTTTTAGACCCCAAAAAAAAAATCCTGTAGACTTTTGATTTCCCAAAAGAGGACACAATTTGTTTTCCCGAAGGAAAGGCTTCTTTTTTCCCGCAGAGACAAGAATAGAATAGAGACTCACAGTAAAGTGGAGACCATCTTCGTGGTTCTAAAATCCACCGAAGGAGAGGAAACGAAAGGCGACATCGAGAACCAGAGTTGGCACTGGAAACTGGAATACCAGACCGTACGCTGACCTTGGAAGGAGAATGGCTGATGACAGAAACGAAGTCGTAATTAAAGAAATGAGACATTTTACCTCCAGACTCCTCCATAAGAAGATAACGGGGAAGGGGGCCGTAAAATTAGGGAGGAGGGGACTAGGGATTGGATGTAAGAGAAACTGGACAAAGGGCAAGAAGGAATTGAAGAGATCATATGTTACGTCAGATACCAGTACTCAGGCAAGTAACGCTTCCACAGCCTGGACTATGAACTCGGAATTATAGAATTCGAATCACAGAGAAAAGAAAAAAGAGGAAGAAGAAGAAGAGAAGAAGAGAAGAGGGTGAAGAAGAAGAAGAAGAAGAAGAAGAACAAGAGCAAGAAGAAGAACAAGAGCAAGAAGAAGAAGAACAAGAGAAAGAAAAAGAAAACGAAAGAGAGAAGGAAAAGCAGCAGAAAGGAGGCCTAAGAGCTGGAGAAGGGTGAAAAACAGAAGAGATTAAATCTTTTTCTAAATTCGTTACATTTGGTGTAACACGCGGAATAACTAATTTCGAGAAGAAGAAGACGTGAACCCAGAAGTATCTCGAGTGTGTGTGTGTGTGTGTGTGTGTGTGTGTGTGTGTGTGTGTGTGTGTGTGTGTGTGTGTGTGTGTGTGTGTGTGTGTGCGTGTGTGTGTGTGTGTGTGTGTGTGTGTGTGTGTGTGTGTGTGTGTGTGTGGGTGTGTGCGTGTGTGTGTGTGTGTGTGTGTGTGTGTGTGTGTGTGTGTGTGTGTGTGTGTGTGTGTGTGTGTGTGTGTGTGTGTGTGTGTGTGTGTGTGTGTGTGTGTGTGTGTGTGTGTGAGATTCACCATGGTCTTGGATCACGTGTTGGACTCGTGTTCGATAGCTATTTCCCTCCCGGAAGAGAGCTCAGAGTTCGTATATGAACGATCTATGGGTAATGCTCTGACCTTACACGCATACACACACCCAACTCCCCGCCCACGAGAGTTGGAGTAACGACTACCAGCGCAGTGATACTGAAATTTTTCAGCCCTGTGTGGGATTCGAATCCGGACCGGCGTAGTGACGGCCGCGAACGCTGCCACCGCGCCATCTATGCGTGTGCGTGTGTATGTGCTTTTATAGTAAAGGACCAACATGCAAGAAAAAAAGCAAAAACAATGGGTGTGAGGTTAAGTTGTGGAGGAAATAAAAGTGAAAGAAAAAGATGAGGAGAATAATGTAAAAAAAAATAATAATAAGATAAAGACATTATTAGAAGAAAAGAAAGAAAACGGAGAGAGGAGACAGACCAAAGGGAAAGACTTTCAATGATGATGAAGGAATCGAGTTGTAAAGCCAAGATGATGAAAGAGAAATTAGAAGAAGTTAAGAAAGATGAGGAGAATAATGCAAAAAATATATCTAAATAAGATAAAGACATTATTAGAAGAAAAGAAAGAAAACGGAGAGAGGAGACGGGCCAAAAGGAAAGACTTTCAATGATGATGAAGGAATCGAGTTGTAAAGCCAAGATGATGAAAGAGAAATTAGAAGAAGTTGAGAAAGATGAGACGGAAGGAAAGATGAAGATGGAAGAGGAAGTAGATGAAGGAGATGGAAAGAAGGACGGAAGAAAGAAGACAAAGAGGAGAAAGAAAGGGAGAGTGAAAGCGGAGGGGAGGACAAGAGGATTAAAAGATAGAACGAAAGAATGAAGAGATTGTTTGAATTTATTGGAAGGGAAGGAAGAGGATAAAGAAAAACAAGAGGAAGAAAAGAGAGCAGAGGAGGAAGAAAAATAGGAAGAGACGTTAGAGGAGGAGGAAGAGGAGAAAGAAAGGAAGAGGAAAACAAGAGGAAGAAAAGAGAGCAGAAGAGAAAGAAGAGGAGGAGAAGAAAGAGGAGAAAAGAAAAACAAGAGGAAGAAAAGAAAGCAGAAGAGGAAGAAGAGTAGGAAGTGACGGAGGAGAAAAAGGTGAAGGAAGAGGAGAAGGAGGAGAAGGAAAAGGAGAAGGAGGAGGAGGAAAAGGAGAAGGAAGAGGAGGAGAAGGAGGAGGAGGAGAAGGAGGAGGAGTAGGAGAAGGAGGAGGAGGAGAGGGAGGAGGAGGAAGAAGAGGAGGGGAGGACGAGGAGGAGGAGGGGGAGGGGGAGGAGGAGGAAGAGGAGGAGGAGGAGGAGAATCAGATGAGTCGAGTAAGGTAACCATAAAACTCCGAAAGAACGACGTAACCAAGGAATGAGGATGAAAGATTAGCAGACAGAGGAGAGAAATCTGTATTAAAGAATAAGATAATGAAGCAAAGAAAGAGTAAATTTGAAATACAAGAAGAAAAATTAGACAAAAGGAAAGAAATAAAAGACAGAAATACTGAAAGGAAAAGGAAGACCGGAAGTTGAAAAATAAATGAAAAGAAAGAAGGAACGAAAGAAAAAAGAAAAAGAATTAATGATAAATAAGTGAAGACATAATGAATGGAGGAGAGCATCAGAAGAAGAAGAACAAAAAAGAGAGAAAAAAGGATAAAAAAAGAGAAAAAAGGATAAAAATAAAGAAACAGAAAGGGAAGAAATATCGAAAAGACATAATAACAACATTCACAAACAGTTACAAAAGCAGATGGGAGTAGATTTAATCTGGATGGGAGTAGAAACAACATCCTCAAGCGTGTAGTTAATGAGTGGAATAAACTTCCTGCAGAGGTAGTGCAATGTAGTACAGTTCGAAATTTTAGGATTTATTTAGATAAGCATCTAAGCAATATTGCTGTAATGTCTGCTATTTATATTATTTTATTGTTTTTATTTATTCATTTATTATTATTTATCTGTTTATTTTTATCATTCATTCATTTATTATTCATTGTATTTTTTTCTGTTGGTGTATTATTTGTCATTATCTATTTATCTAATTTATTCATTTACCTATTTTTTCCACATCCGACCTAGTTATGGACCAAAAGGTCTCATGTCGACATGCTCTTCCTTTGTAATCCTTTGTAAGAGCCGCAAAAAAGAACTCTGGAAGTGAATTTCGGCGCGTCCGATGACACTTAAGTTCAGGACTAGTGTTCCCCCAGTAAAATCAAAATACAAAATCTCTGATGACGTATTCGTTACGTCACCGTTGCGCAACGATAACGCAAGGGAGAGGGCGGGAAGGAAGGAGGGAGGCAACATCGAAAAGGCGGAATGAGAACTAGAATATCAAATAAGGGAGAGAGGAGGTAGGAAAAGACACAAGGAGGAGCAGAAGAAGGAGGAGGAGGA
>NC_134778.1:22492499-22514999 GCF_046742065.1 Oratosquilla oratoria | reverse complement strand
CAATGAATATGAACAGGGGACGACGATTGTGATGTCTATGACGATTAACACAAAAAATGACAAAGACGATAACTACCATCACCGCCACTACGAAGATAAAGAACACTAAGAAGAAGAAAAAAAAACGAGCGCATGAGAATAGCGACGAAGATACAAACGACGAAGCGACGATGACGACGACGACTAAGACAACTGCATTAAGTCTTAAAACGAAAAGAGTGACGAAGATAAAGATTATGGAACAGAAGAAAGGTGACGAAAACGACGACTGTGGGAAAAATGACGACGACAACGAGTGACGACAACGACGACGGCGACGATGAGGATAACGAAGTCGACGACAGCGTGGAAGTGACGACAGCATTGGCGACAAGAATGAGGCTGAAGACAGTGCACCCTCATCCTATAATTCCTCTTCTTTCTACTCTTGTTTTTCTCTCTTCCCCCTCCTCTTTTTCCTTTTATTCCTCTTCCGGGGCATCCTCTTCTTCCTCATCCTATCTTCCTGTTAATCCTCCCCTTCCTACTCTTACTCTTCCTCTTCTTCCTTCTCCTACTCCTTCTCCTCGTCTTTGTAATATTTGTCCTTCTTCTCTTCCTCATCTTTCTCCTTTTCCTTCTCCACCCCCTCCTCCTCCTCCTCCTCCTCCTCCACTTCCTCCTTCTCCTACTCTTTTTTTTTCCATCCTCTTCCTATTAGTTGTCTTCCTCCTTTTCTTCCTCTTCCTCCTATTTCTCCTCCTCTTTCACATTCCCCTCCTTCTCTTCCCCTTCCTACTCCTTATCCTCCTACTTCTCTTCCTCTTCCTCTCCTCCTCTCCTCTTCCTCGTCAACGAATTGAGCTTCATATGTCACTTGTTTGTGTTGATACTCGCACGTACACACACACACGCGCGCACACACACGCACACACACACACACACACACACACGCGCGCGCACACACACACACACGCACACACACACACACACACACACACACACACACACACACACACACACACACACACACACACACACACACACACACACACACACACACACACACACACACACACACACACACACACACACACACACACACACACACACACACACACACACACACACACACACACACACACACACAAACACTTTGATTGATAGGCCCTTCTTGGGCTCACTTATATTTCAAAGGGACAGCGGGATGAGCGGTGGCTGTGGTGGTGGCTGTGGGGGCTGTGGGAGGCTGTGGGCAGTCTAAGGGATAGCGAGGAGGGCGGTGGTGGCTGTCAGTCGGCAGTCGCGGAAGGGGGGGGTCAGGCGTCTGGGGGCGGGGGGAAGAGAGGGAGGGACGGTGATGCGTGATGAAAAATGGATGTTTATATTTGAGAGTTTTCAGAGAGTTGGGGAGGTGACAATGAGGTTTTGTTTGTGTGTGTGGGTGCGGGTGTGTGAGGCTTTGTGTGTGTGTGTGTGTGTGTGTGTGTGTGTGTGTGTGTGTGTGTGTGTGTGTGTGTGTGTGTGTGTGTGTGTGTGTGTGTGTGTGTGTGTGTGTGTGTGTGTGTGTGTGTGTGTGTGTGTGTGTGTGTGTGTGTGTGTGTGTGTGTGTGTGTGTGTGTGTGTGTGTGTGTGTGTGTGTGTGTGTGTTTCTATGTGTGTGTCATGCGTGATGTACATGATTTTATTCCCTCAACGTTTAACAAAATGAAGGGATGGAGGAACTGATCAGGGGATGTGTGGTTAATGTGGAGGAAGTGGAGGTGTGAGGGTAGAGGAAAATCCACATTCGTTAGATTTTTCGTTTGTTTGCATTTTCTTTTTTAATCAACGTAAGAATACAGGAAGAGCCTTTAATGACGCCACCGTAAAATGGAAAAACAACGAATTGTTTTCAAAACACATCTCTCCTACTCTCCCTCTCTCTCTCTCTCTCTCTCTCTCTCTCTCTCTCTCTCTCTCTCTCTCTCTCTCTCTCTCTCTCTCTCTCTCTCTCTCTCTCTCTCTCTCTCTCTCTCTCTCTCTCTCTCTCTCTTCTTCCCTTCCTCCCTATCTCCATGTTTCAATCTGCCCTTGTTAACTCTCTATTTTCCTCCCTCTCTTTCTCCTCTCTTTCTCTCTTTCTCTCATCTCTCTTTCTCCCTTTCTTCTTCTTTCTCAATTTTACTCTCTTTTTCTCCTTCTCTCTCTCTCTCCCTCTTTCACACACTATATCAATCACTTACCCCCTGTCCCTCTCTCTATTCGTCTCTCTCTCACTCACCCCATCTCTCTCACCCTCACCCCCATCCTCCTCCTCACTAAATTCTCAAATTTATCTACCCTCGTCTTCCTTTTCCTCTAACTTTCTTCCTTCCTCACCCCTCACCAACACCTTCACTTTTTACTTTTACTCATTATTCATTATCCACAATCCGTTATCAGTTACCCAGTACTCATTACGCACCACCTATTACCTACTATTCTTCACCCATTACCCATTAATTATTCCAACTCTCTTCCTAGCTCACACAGTTAGAACATAACATAAGAACATAAGAATAAAGGAGACTGCAAGAGACCATAGGGCCTACACTAGGCAGCTCCGTATCCATCACCACCTGTCATCCCCATCCATTAAGTTGTCTAATCGTTTCTTAAAACAAATGATAGTTTCAGCGCTTACTACATGGTTACTAACTTTATTCCATTCGTCGACCGCCCTATTAGTAAACCAATTCTTGCCTATTTCCTTCTTAAATCTAAATTTGTCCAATTTATAACCCTTACTGCGAGTCCTGCTCTGTTGTTTCAAGATGATGACCTTGTTTGCATCACCCTTGTTAAAGCCTTTGATCCACTTGAACACCTCTATTAGATCACCCCGCACTCTGCGTCTTTCCAGAGAGTGTAAGTCAACTCTCTTCCTAGCTCACTCTCACACTGTTCCTCTTTTCCAATGCTCACCATTCTCCCTTTGCATTAGGAAAGAGGAGAGAAAAGAGAAAAAACTAAAGAGTGATGGCTAAGAGGGAGAGAAGAGGGGAAGAGAGAATGGAGAGAGGGGAATGAGAAATTGCACAGAGGGAGAGGAACACTAAAAGGAGCGAGCGAAGAGAGATAATAAAACAGACAAAAAGACGGAGAAGGAGGAAGGATGGAGGAAAGGATTAAAGGAGATGGGATGAGGGGAAAGGAAATATGAGGAGAGGAGGGGAAAGAGAGAGAAAATAGGCCAAAAAGAGGAGAAGAGGGGAGGATGATGAAGCCTTAAATAATGGATGGAAAATGAGTAAAGGAAAGTGAGGCGCTTAGACGTAAACGTGAAGCAACAACAAGAAGAAATGAATGAAAAAGTAAAAAAAAAAAGATGAAGAAGACGAAAAAGATGAAGGAGAGAGGGAGAGAGAGAGAGAGAGAGAGAGAGAGAGAGAGAGAGAGAGAGAGAGAGAGAGAGAGAGAGAGAGAGAGAGAGAGAGAGAGAGAGAGAGAGAGAGAGAGAGAGAGAGAGAGAGAGAGAGAGAGAGAGAGAGAGAGAGAGATATGAGGGTTAAAGGGAGTCCCAAACTTCTCACTTGCAGGGTAATAGCAGTTGGATGCATTTCTTACACATGGGAGATCTGGACAAGATCTTTTCTCCCCCTCCCCCTCCCCCCCCAACAACAACCTCACTCACCCACTTACTCATTCAATCACTCGTTCCCTTCCTGACACACTCCACTCATTCACCGGTTTCTCTCTCTCTCTCTCTCTCTCTCTCTCTCTCTCTCTCTCTCTCTCTCTCTCTCTCTCTCTCTCTCTCTCTCTCTCTCTCTCTCTCTCTCTCTCTCTCTCTCTCTCTCTCTCTCTCTCTCTCTCTCTCTCTCTCTCTCTCTCTCTCTCTCTCTCTCTCTCTCTCTCTCTCTCTCTCTCTCTCGATATCTCTCTATCTCTCACTCTCTCTCTCTCTCTCTCTCTCTCTCTCTCTCTCTCTCTCTCTCTCTCTCTCTCTCTCTCTCTCTCTCTCTCTCTCTCTCTCTCTCTCTCTCTCTCTCTCTCTCTCTCTCTCTCTCCTCTCTCTCTCTCTCTCTCTCTCTCTCTCTCTCTCTCTCTCTCTCTCTCTCTCTCTCTCTCTCTTTCACACAAAATCAATCTCTTGCTTGGTATAGGCACACAAGAAAAGCAAGTCCTCGTCAATACTATATCAGTGGCCCAGAGGAGTTTGGGTAGCCTAGAGACTATGAAGATGAAGAACTAAGTGATTAATCTTTTATCGTTTTCAGTTGTCAACGCCCTTTTTTTATTCATTTAACAATTTCAATCAGCTGAAAGGTGAATACAGGATAAGAATCCCTGACACCAATATTTCCCTGTCACTGGTTAGCAAGATGGTAGGGAACTTACCCCAAGAGACGCATATCTTCTTGGGTTGTTAGGGCAGGTAAAAGTTACTGCTAAGGATTGGAGAGGAGTGAGGAATTTGGACTCAAATCTCAGGGAATGAGAAAGCAACATATTCCCGATTATGCCACACAAAGTTAGCTCAAATAGACCATTTACACGATCAAAATGTTTGTCAAACCCGGTTTGTCAAACAAGTGTTTGAAGCGATGTCTGACCGTGTGAATGGTGCGTTTGTTTGTCAATGAGTCCTGAAATATTAATATCACTTCTTTAGCCTTTGTTACATGCATTGGTGGCATTCACTTGTTCGTGGGTTTTGAATCCCGCTCGCTATCCTGTTCTACTCCCAGGATTGACTGTTAAATGCCCCAACAATCTAAGGTCATAGATCAGAGGTGACAGTTTCGGTCTCACCTGCACGCTTCCTGGTGTAAGCTCATCACCATCTTCTATGATCTTCAAAAACCTTTATCATAGCTGTCTTTCATGTAGGCAAAGAGGTAAATGTCCGTGAGGGACAGCCGTACTGTCAACAAAAGACAATTTTCGTTTAGGTCAACCGCCACCGAAAGAGTTACTGTACTAGCATCTCTGGGAAACACTAGAAAAGAAGAAACGGAAAAACAATAAGAATAACTCGACCCTTTGTATACTTTGAACTCTTCGGGGAGACAGGGGAGTTTGTGGACAGGCAAGCCAGGCGGGTCACGTCAGTGTGAAGGAGTTCTGAACTGAAAAGACTGAAGTAATGTTTACGGAGGGTGCGGGCGAAGAGCGTGGAGAGAACGAGCCGGGACGGGAGTTCTCGACACTGTGAAGCTTCCCGGCAGACTCTCCAGCGGCGAAGGGGGACCAAGGCTTTTCAGAAGCGCTCACACAACTCCACCCGAGGGGGTCCACGGCGACCCACGCCCTAAGCTGTCCCAAGGCCCCCTGGGGGATTTAACGGTCTGGAAGGGGTGTGACCCTCAGTGGGGAGGTAAGGGGAGAGGATGGAAACGGACGGGAGGGGATGAGAAGGGATGAAAGGGGATGGGGGAGAAGATAAGAGGGGAGGGGAGAAGATGAGCGATGAAGGGAGGGGGAGGAAGAGAATCGGATAATGGGGAAAGGAAGTGGGCGAGATAAAGAAAAGGAACAGGAAGAGGAGGGAAGTTAGAGGTAGGAGAAAGGAAAGGAGATGAGAAAGTTGGTAATGGGTGGAAGGGAATAGGAGGGGAAAGAGTGAAAGTGGGATGAAGTTGAAAGTGGAAAGGAAAGTTGAGGATGTAGAGGAAGGGGAAGGGAAAGTTGAAGGAGGAGAAAGAGAAGGAGTTCTAGGGCAGAATTTGTTGGTCGGGCAAAGTTTATGTATATATAATATACATACATATATATATATTTATATATATATATATTTATATATATATATATATATGTATAATATATATACACACACACACACACACACATACATATATATATATATATATATATATATATATATATGTATATATATATACTTCCGTGTATTATATCTTCAGACCATCTAAAGATGTAATATACGAAAGTACTTACTGTCAACTGTTTTCTATTCATATATTTCACGGGATGTGAAAACCCTGCATATATATATATATATATATATATATATATATATATATATATATATGTATGAATGATTTATATGTATATATATATATATATATTCTCTTGTAGACATACGAGGTTGAAGGCTAAAGCCATATACATACAAAATAACCATCCTAATATCAACATCCTAGTCAAAGACCTGCGTGTCTTACCATCCATGAAGAGACTGAACATAGACCGAACAAATACAAGCACTGGGAAAGGTCTTCCAGATCTCCAATAACCCGGATCTCCTATTGGACCAAGGCAATTAATCAGAGGAGACCCCTTCCTGCAGAAAAAACCTATGATCTAAACTCTAAGTATAAATAAGACATCCACAGACCCTGCACATCAGATCACCCAGAAGATGAAACCAGGAAGTTCCAAAATGTTGGCAACAATAGGAAAACTATTAAGATACGTCAAATCTGAAGGTAAAAAGGTTGTGCGTTGTATTGAAGCTACACTCAATAAAATAATCAAAAGTGAATCCTCTTTAGCCTTCAACCTCGTATGTCTACAAGAGAATATACTACCAGGCTACACACAAGTATATAAATATGTATATATTTATATATATATATATATATATATATATATATTTATATATATATATATATATATATATATATATATATATATATATGCGTACAAACATGTGTTCGTATACCCTAGACATTTCTTCATCTAAATACCATGCGTTCTCAAAGCCACGCTTCGGCTCCTGATATCCGTTTTCATTAGATATCAAACTCAATTTTGCCTTTGACTCCATGTCAGAGCAGCACGTCTTCCCCTGAGCAAAATTGGTTCAGTGAGGCATCTCCTCCACTTCACTATGTTTTGAGCTCGAAGTTTTAGGACGTCTGATTGATGTATTTCATTCCTGTCCTATAGCATTTCCTGACTTTACATCCTCTTTGTCGTTAGTTCCATTTACTTGTAGTCCATTCAGTGACCTCGTTTCAACTACGACTCCTGTTCAATAAGTGATACACACACACACACACACACACACACACACACACACACACACACACACACACACACACACACACACACACACACACACACATATATATATATATATATATATGTGTGTGTGTGTGTATATATATATATATATATATATAGAGAGAGAGAGAGAGAGAAGTTTGATAGCAAGACTTGAAACTGTGGGGCAGAATGACGTCATTGGAGAGAAGAATGTATCCGAGAACATCGTGTCTACAAAGAGTTCTTGATCATCATGTCTTCCAAGACGCCTTGGCTTATCTTAACGAGCTCCGGTTGGTGGGGAGGCAGAGGTGCGTTGGCCTATTCTCCATGTGAGAAAAGTAGTAATGAAAGTCGTTTCGGGTGTAGTCTATGGACAAGGGAGAAGAGGGAGTGGAGGAGGAGGAGGAGGAGGAGGAGGAGGAGGAGGAGATGTTTTGTAAATCCTACCACCAAACGATTCTATTGGCGTGGTGCGTGAATCCTCGACTTATGGGTATTAGGATAAGAACACTTAGGCAAATATTTAAGAGAAAATGATGCCATGGTCTTCTTGAGGCTACCAGTTTTCAAAACTCTTCTCGGTATTTATCATCCTTTCCAGTGCCCTTGCCCATCTCCGGGATATTTGATTGGTGGGCAGAGCTAGACAAGTGTTGTGATTGGTGAATGGAGGAATAGGCACGACAGTGGCACAACAATGACATTGACAACGAAAAAGACATAGACAATGTCAACGACAATTACGTCGATGTTGAAAATGTGGAAGGTTTAATCCACACTTTGAAGGCGATGTGAATAGTGGATCAAGTAAAATATTGCGTTGTTCTACAGATTTACTCTAGTAAATCGTACTCAGCTGTCTTGTGCAGAGCCAGTCGTGATCTGCGCTAAGAAGCAAGGTAACTGACCACGAAGGCTGTGACGGTTGCCACTACATCAATTTTTTGTCGTAAATTAATATTTACAATGTGACAGAAGTAGGTATTTACATGATTGAGTGATGCACTCAATATTAAACAAAATAGATACAATTATTATACATAGAAGGACATGGCATATTTTAGTAATACATGGTGAAAAAAAATATATATAAAAGTAATTCCTTCTGTGGTCGTACGCTTCTCAATGATCGTATCATTGTCGGACCAGGTGTCCTAAGAGATCAAGGTCAGGTCGGCCTAATTTCATGTTAAGTAGCCTCTGGTCTGGTTCTGGTTTGACCTGACGCTTGGTGCTCCTGCTGCGACGTACGCGGTGTCGTATGTTTGATATCTATCTTCTCTTAGTTTGACGTCCTGTGACGTGTAGTTGTGATGTCTTGTGACGTGTAATATATCTTCTTTCAACAACAACAGCATTGACTACCTTCCGCATGAACATGTTATTACTCCAAGGTAATTGTGAGAGGAGGATGTGAGTGGATAGCTCTGAAAAGCACCGGATGTGACATATCTTCCGTGATTCCACATAATGTAGTGTCACGGAAACAGAGAAGAAGAGTTTCATTCATTGCTCGTAGTGTTACTCGACTAAGAGATCTAAGTATCACACGCCAGCAGATAAAACACCAAGAACATCACCAGCACCAACACTAAAATCAAACCCCCAAAAATACACACAAGCGCGTGCGCGTGTGCGCGAACACCTAATTCAGTATCAAAGCAGCAGAAATACTAGCACCAAAACACTAACACTAACACTAACACTCACACTTATACTAACACCAACCCAATCAAAAATAATATTCTAACACTGACAATAACACTGACATTAAAGCTCACACCAACATTAGTATCAACACCAATACTAATGTCTGCACCAACACCACCACAAAGACTGTTTCCTCTATCATGGCCACTATCATCAACATCATTACCATTCTCCTCATCACTTTCATCATCATCACTACTACCACCACTTTCGCAGTCCAGTTTCTTTATCCTCGTCATATCCACCAGTATTAGCTTTACTTCATCATCACCTTTTATCTCTAAATTATCACTATTATCACCCTCAACATCGCCACCACAACTGGTTGTCTTTACTATCATCACTTTCTCTCATCACCCCGACCATTTTTTCTTTCGTTATGACAACCATCTCATCATCACCACAACTGTTTTTATCATTATAACAACTCCCTTTCAACCAACATCGTCACCACCACCAACAACACCACTAAGCTACCAGAAGAGGCTGGATGACCGCATTGTGAACAGCTGCCCAGGATGTAACACTTCACCCCATACCATACAACACATAATGGAAGACTGCATTATACACAATCATGCACGCAAACAACACAACATACACTCTATAAAGGATTTGTGGGAAAACCCAGTTTCGGCTGTGGCATTCCTTGGGGAGACGGGACTGCTCGGACAGACAGTCTAGGGAACGACAAAAACAACAACAACAACACCATTACGTTTTTTAACATTACTTCCACTTTTGTGATTATCACCATCTTCCCCACCATCTGCACCGCCATTTCTTTCCTCAACCGCATTCTTCACTTAATCCTAATCGACCATAGATGCACCAAGATCCCGCCAACACTCGAACACTCCAACAATTACACCTCGCCATTTTAGTGTTTCTTTCTTCCTCCACCTCTGCTTCCGTTTTCTAAAGGTTGTTGTCGAAGATCTCTCTTCCACGAATCACTTCTTTCACTCTTTCACGATTTATCTTCATCAGGTTCTTTTGTCTCCTTCAAGAGGTACCATCACCGTCTTCACCAAGACGATTTAACACTTTTCCCACCCTTTACCACAGTATTCACCACCGCTTACATAGTTTCCTTTGTATAAAGTCAACATAGGCACAGTTATCATATCCACACGTTTGTTTTATCTCCCAGCGCCATCACCTTTCTCCATCTCTGTCTCCACTTTCTCATAATCTCCATCATCATCTCGCTCCACAGCCATAATGGTATTTTTTTTCTATCTCCCTCCTTTGACAATCTCCAACACGTAATATTACAAGCTTTCTCCACCATAACGCCTCCCTTCAGCACCAGACCTAACGACTCAGCTGTCGCCATTATTTCCACCCAACGCCTCCTCCAACAATCTCCAACATTCTAGACCGCCTCCCACAGCCAACGTGTTCCCAATACCAAACCTTCACATTTCATAATTTCCTTTGCAGTTCTGCCTCGACGCTATGCTCCTCCTTTACCTCTCGCGTCATCTACAGCACGTCTCCCTGTCTCCAATCATTTCCACCTCTTCCTCCTCCTCCTCCTCCTCCTCCTCCTCATCATCATCATCATCATCATCATCATCATCATCCTCTTCTACTTCTTTGTCTTCCTCTTTCTCCTCATCTTTTCTTCCTCCTTCTCCTCCTTTATCTCTTCTTTTATCTCCACCTCCTATTCCTTCTCTTTTTACTTCTTCTCCACCCCTCTTTACTTTTTGTGCTCCTCCTAGTCTTCTTCCTCCCCTACTGCTCCTCCCTCTCCTACCCCTACTCCTCCTCCTCCTCCTCCTAGTCTTCTTCCTCCTCTCTTCCTCCTCATTCTCCTCCACCTCCTTCTTTTCCTTCTCTTCCTCCTTCTTCTGCTTCTCCTCCTTCTCCTTATCTGTACCCATCTAGTTCTTATCTTCATTTTCGCCATTGTCTTACTCATAATCCTCAACCTCATATTTAGCCACATCCTCATATCCTCTCCTCGTTCTGCTTATCCTTATCTTTATCTTCCATCCCTTTCAATCTCCTCTTTTTCTCTTCTTCACATTTTTTTTTCTTATTTTACGCCACCGATCCTTTTCTCGTATACGATTTCCTGACCTGTCGTTTAACCTACTCGAGCTGTCTAACCAGGGCTATCACCAAACCAGACACCACCTGACACCTTTCTCCAACATCTTCAGCTATATTCATTGCTATGAAGTAAAACGTTTTTCTTTTTCATTCTATTTATCTATTTTTTTACACCTTTAGCTTTGATATTGGCCCTAAGAATAATGAAATTGCCAGTCTCGTTAAACCTGGGCCTGGAAATTGCAATATGTAACCTAGTTAAATAGGTTTATAGGGAGATACAAACTCTCAGTCCAGGAGATGTGCTATGCCTGGATAACATGAGTTTGCCTCAAAAATATACAAAATTCTATCTAAAACGTTTTACTGAGTCCACGAGAGTAAAGTATTCGTTTTCTTTCACAACACGGTCTATTAACTTTCCCAGCACAAGTTATTATCCCCTCCCCCCACCTCAACATAATATGGTGCGTTCTTCCAGCTGCCAGTGACAATAGAATACATTAGAAAACAAAGGAACACGCCTTGAGCAACATATTTAACCACGTCATTTACGTTCTTTTTCTCTCCGATACTACTCGATGTCGTTTTTCAGCTGTCTGTTGATATCTTGTACAGCCTGTCTTTTTCCCTAGAATATGTTTTTTCTCCCTTTTGCTGTATGATAGTAATCCTTGTACTTTACTGATAAAAAATCCTAATGAATAAGAAATCGATAACTTTTCTCAGCCAAAAAGAGATGACACTCTTAGGAGCATTGGTCTGGGCTCCTCCATCTTCGCAATTCCTTGTCTTTCCCAGTAGATACAAGCTTGAGTCTCTCTTTATCACCTCTTTGACTAGATGACTTCTATGTTAGACGTTGTCCTCTCCGTGATTTGCAATTGTGCCCGGTATACAGGAAGGTTATTTAGTGATTTAGTTTTGTCCAGAACTCCTTGTTCAGGGTCAAAAGGACGGTGATTTACGAAAGGAATTAGTTTTTCATGGCTGGGAGACATTGCTCAGATTGGATGGGATGCCCTTCCTAACCTTTGCGCCATGACCAGGATTCGAACCCACACATTGGATTGGCCTCCATCAGCAGACGCGTGTGGTACCACTGAGCCGTGTTGGGCTCTGGATGTTGCCTTAAGCCCCTTCTGCCACACGTACGCGACTCAAGTGAGTTTGTTTCAGTAGGAACGACTCAGGTTACAATATTTTATTTTTTCGAGTCTCCAAATGTCAAATTACATTTGCTTCATAATATGAGAATCTGAATGACAAACTAAGAGAATTTAAACCTATACGAATATTACACATATTGTTGGATTGTCCTGAGGGAAGTCTAGAATACTGTAAGCGAAGTCGTCTTCCGGCTTTTCAAATTCACAACATTTGACGAGAATCTCAAATGTGTGACGAGAGCTTTAGCAAAGTGATAAAATCATTCCATGAATTCCTTAGCCACGGTGACGTAACTTACCATATAAGAGGCTCGTTGATATAGATAAACAAGTGAGGTAGAAAGAGGGGTAGATAGTGAGAGTTCCATTGATACTGGATCTGCTGTTTGGTAAACGACAGTTCGAAGGAGAGGGTTGCATTTTATGGGTTAAAAAGTTTATAAACACATCTGAAGCCGAGAAGGCAAGGAATTGTATAACTTTGCTTTCAGTGTTATGTTTATAAACAAGCGCCTGGGGACCCAATTTCATTGCTGTATGATGTATTGCTCATGTAACCTAAGTCAGTATGCAGTGAATTCGAGATTGCTTGAGTAAACAATATTACATGTAAACTTGTAACGGTGGATCTGATTGGAGAAAGGTTGGAGGAGGATAAAATCCAATTGGTTCCCGATTGTAAGATCACTACCTTAGGGGAGGCTCTTAACTATAAAGTTAAAGATAATTGAACTCAAAAAAATCATAATGTCACTGCAGAACTGACATAGGAACTAGATTGAGTGTTCTCGACGGGAGTCCCTTGGTGTACCTAAGAGAATCAAGTTGTAGTAGAATTCGTGAAGAAAATCAAGGAAAACTCCCACCGTTTAATCCCCCCATATAGAAAATATAATGATAAGTAGAAGCTTGACTGTGCGATATACAAATTCTAAGTCTGTGTCTTGAATAGATTATCTCTTCGGAGGTATGAGGCCTACCAACTAAAACTGTGAGTGGTAGTCGTACGTAACAAAGACAGTAGTGAAAGGAAAGTAGAAGGTGAGAGACGTACTAAATGAAAGTAAAACACAAAAGAAAGACGGAACTTAGGGATGAAAACACAGTGTGACAGACAGTGCACACAACCAAGCTTACGGAATATCACCATCTCTTTTCGTTTCGGTGATGTTGTCCATAGGAATTTGTTCTGAATAATCCTGGTAAGGAATGTATTTCAATATCAGAGTTATCTTCTCCAAAATTGGTAATGTTATCTTTCTGTTTTAGCGTGGGGGGGGGTTGAAAGTAAATCTAATCTTTGTCAACAAAATTGGCTTCAGGATAAACCAAAACCTCATGAAAACATAATGATTTATTCCCCTTTCCATCTGATTTTTTTTTTTTCTCCTTCACAGCCTTCAAAACAATTCTTCGCCAATATCTTTCGGCTTCTCCAACATTAAGTTTTGTCTTTGTGGTCAAAACCTTGTCTCAAATATCTCTCAGTCTGAGGTCTCGATTTTTTTTTTTTTTTTTTTTTTTCCTACTGAGCATCCACAAACAATACTCCCCACCCCAAGCCCCAACCACCTCCAGCTTCTCTCTCCCTCCAACACCACCAACACTCAGACGCTCTTTCCACTTCCTTTGTCCTTCCCGGCGCCACGGCTTCCTTCCAACAATGTTGACAACAGCCCTTCCAATAGCTCGTCCATTTTTCCAACGCCTTTCACCTCTCCTTCCTTCTGCATATCTTCAACACTTCCTTCTGCCTCTTTAAAAATATACATCATCTTCCATCACTGTTACTCGTTCTTTTTGACAACGTCACTTCAAAAACCGCCCCTTGTTCCAACATCTGCTCCTTCAGTATTTCCGCCATCTCCACTGCTATTCGTTTCCATTGACAAATCCCTTACAACACATTCCCTTTCTCCAACGCATGTTCTTCCAAGATGACTCTTTCTATCATCTCGTGTCATTCTGTCACCAATTCTTGATCTGTTGTCATCATTTATTTGTAATGACAACACACCTTCAAGCACTACTCCCTCTTTCCAACACCTTCTTTTCTTTAGCGTTCTTCTTCTTCCTTTTATCACTGTCTTCCTTCCACTATTTTTCCAATACGACCTCTTTTCTCAATAACGTAACTTATTCCTCCTGACAAAACCCTTTCTAACATCTCTTCCAACTTCCCTTCTAACTGATTTTTTACACGTTCTATTTTCTTCCACCACAATCTGTCCTTGAAACAACACCTTATCTTCAAATGACTGCCTATACTCCTCCTGACAGCACCCCTGACAACACCTCGCTACCTTCCAACATGGCATTCCCTTTCATACTTCATTATTAAAACAAGACCTTATAATCTAAGAATTTTGAACATTTCTTGTGACTTCATCTTTTCCAACATCTTCTAGCACCTTCCAGTACCACATTTTCTTCCATTAGAATTATTTTTCTTAACAAAATGTCTACTTCCATCATCTTCCACCATTACCGTTTCCAAAATCTTCCATCACAATCCTTCTTCCCAGATCAATTCTTCTTCAATGCTTTACTCTCTCCTCAACACTGAATTTTATTTCCATTACAGTCTTCACAACATCTTCCCACAATTACTATTTCCAAAATCTTCCATCACAATTCGTCCTCCCAGACCAATTCTTTTTCAATTCTTTACTCTCTCCTCAAAACTAAATTTATTTACTTACAAAACTGTCTTCACAACATCTTCCAACCGTTACTGTTTCCAAAATCTTTCATCACAATTCTTCCTCCCAGACTAATTCCTTATCAATCCTTTACTCTCCCGTCAACACTGAATTTTACTTCGAATGCAGCCTTCACAACATCTTCCAGCCATTACTGTTTCCAAAATCCTCCATCACAATTCTTCCTCCCAGACCAATTCTTCTTCAATCCTTTATTCTATCCCCAACACTAAATTTTACTTCCAATGCTGCCTTCACACGCCAGTGCATCCTTCCTAGTAACATCCCTCTTCAGCGGCTCTTCTCTTTGTCATGAAATCCTTCCCAGAATCCGGTCTCGTGCTCGCTCGTAGCCACAGAGATGGAAGTAGTTGCTACAATTTTGAGTAAAAGACCCACAGAATGAGAGTCATTTAAAGAGAAGGTAATTTTCCTTTTCTCGTACCATTCGCGTCCTTCGCAGAATCGTCTGGTTCTTCAGTAAAGCGTCAACTCCGTGGACATTTTGACGTAATCTTTCTGGCCCAGACGGCAGACTCTAGGTTGAAGGAGAGTTTGGGGGATCGCGACCCCTTTAGGATAGATGTCACCCTCTCGGCTGCATAAAATGGTGTCCCCTTTACCAGGAAAAAAAAATCCTTCTATTGATTGGGTTACAATGCATCAAATACCGTGTCCTTATACACAACCTGTATTTCGTTGTCGCAGTTCACGGAAATCTTCATACATCATCATTTCATCGTACGACTCACTCGATAGGGCTCGAGCTCGCCTCGTGAATATAGTAACTAATGACTGTCACCTGCCGCGGCTATTCTGGGACCCAAGATATTGGTAAGATCTTCGGCTGCACCTGTTGTAAGCTCGTATTCTTGCATATTCATTATTTATAATAAAAAAATCCTCCCACGTCATGTTCTTAAAACTTAGTTAACCGCTTTCCTCTGGGAGCCATCCTTGCACGTTTTTCTGTCTATATGGTTCCTTGTAAAACCATTCCATTCCATTACAGATTTTTTTTTCCAAAGAAATGGGACCTTAGTTCATTTCCCTTGTTCTCTTGAAACATTCTCCTCCCCAAAACCCAACTGACTACAAACATTTCGTTTCCTTCTAACCTTCATCAATCAATTATCCACGAAATCTATCCGTTCGCCTGGCTCCATCAAAAAACGACCACTCTGCAAAATATGATTCTCGTTTTATTCTCTCTCCTTTCTTGCAGTCCCCTACACAAACCCTCCCTCCATATTCACTTCCTCCACACAATTGCCGTCCTATTTCCCTCCTTTCCTCAACCTCCTTACCAGAGATATTACCTCTTCCTTCCAGTCTCCTTCCGAGAAAATTTTCTTCTCTTTCCTCTTCTGTCTCCCGTCCTGGTGGCTTTACTTCCACATCGCACTCTTCCAAACGAAAGACACATATCGGGAACTTCCCTAGGTTCCTCCACTTCTGCAGCAGTGTCTCCACTTCCTCGAAGCTCGATGTGTACATTGCAATCACTTCGGGCACTGTTTTATCCTAAAAATGTTACCAGTCGCAGCACTGTATCCGGAAAAAAAAATCATTTACAGTCCAATTGATGCAATAACTTCTTCCACTCCTAAATATTGAATTATCGATTTAAAGCCAGAATTAAAGAAAACATTCTCTCTCTCTCTCTCTATATATATATACATATATATATATATATATATATATATATATATTTCCTTAGTTCTTGATATAATTGTGTTAATGTACTGTATCTAGAATATACTTAGATGGCCATCTTAAACAACTTTTATGGTATGTTCACTCTTATTTATTTAGTATCACAAAAGTCACCCTGCCTTTACCTTCAATATACAACTAAAACGTTTTTCTCTCTTCTTTTTACTGCACCCCTTTGTTCCAACTCCCCACTCATACTTTAACCATGAACAGAAGGTTTCTTGCAAATTTCAAACTCCCATCTAAAGCGCCTTGCAATAAAGAGTTCGTTAAATCTTTAAACAGGGCTCTCGTATACACGCACGCCATCACATGTCACACTCCCACGAAAAGATGAATTAAAACAAACAGGTAGTATCCCTATTCTTGCACGTGATATCACGAACGGGGACGTGTGTACCCTGTGAGTACAAATGCACGCAGTCACACGAACAATACATACATACTTCCCAGATACACAAACATGCATGCACATAACAGAATGTGTACAGTCACTCAAAAAAGTATCGGTAAGAAATCGTACGGAAATGGACGATAAACACGAAACTCTGACACATTGTTCAAAAGACTTGGAAACTGTTGGTACGCCTGTGTATCAATGTGCCAGTGTTTCTCATACCTTTGAAGTTTATAAATGTGCGTCTTTATTATAGCAACATTCAATGAAAATATCTAAAGTATTGAAATGATATTTAAGTTTATATATTACACAAATGTTATATTACTTGGAAGAAACAACCTGTTAACTGCTAAGGAGCTGTGGGGTGTTTTATTATAGCTCGAATGACTGCCCCTCCGGGAGGGCGAGGGTTAAGAAAAGTAGTGACGGGTAGGGCCATGTAGACAGGAGAGCCTGTAGCGATGTCTAGGCCGAAAACATGTTGTGGTGTGGCACAATCTATTGCGCATACTCTGGTGTGTGTGTGTGTGTGTGTAAGTGTGTGTGTGTGTATGTGTGTGTGTGTGTGTGTGTGTGTGTGTGTGTGTGTGTGTGTGTGTGTGTGTGTGTGTGTGTGTGTGTGTGTGTGTGTGTGTGTGTGTGTGTGTGTGATTTCAGTAACAATGAGATATTAACAGTTTGTGTAGGTGCAAATATAATTACTTTCAATCTTGTCACATCTTCACGCATTAAATGCTTATTCTACACCATGTATTTTAACGGGGGAAAAAAGGTAGGGTGCAACTCTACCAACTGTACAGGAACATCGAATCAGCTGTTTCAGTCGTCTCCCACGAACACCTAAAATCACCAACCGATGTTTTTTTTTGATTGACGGTACACATGATATGCACACACAAATACACATACACATACACACACACACAATACAGACACACATACACGCACACACACAAACGCAAAGACACACACACACACACACACACACACACACACACACACACCGGTGGCGGATTGGTAAGGCACTGGCCTCACAAGCCGGAGAACCGGGGTTCGATTCCCCGGCCGGGCGGAGACAAGTTGGGTTTGTCTCCTTTCACTTGTAGCCCCTGTTCACCTAGCAGCGAGTAGGTACGGGACGTTAGTCAAGGAGTTGTGACCTTGCATTCCCGGTGTGTGGAGTGTGAGTGGTCTCAGACCTACCCAGAGATCTGCTAATAATGAGCTCTGAGCTCACTGCCGTAGGGTAGTGTCTGGCTGTCTCGAAAAGAGGCTGCAGCAGATCCGAGGTGAATACACACGCACACACACACACACACAAACACACACACACACACATACACACATACATGGGCGCATGCACACACATACACACGTACACGCGCAATGGAACACACACACACTCACACACACACACATACACACACACACACACACACACACACACACACACACACACACACACACACACACACACACACACAAATACACACAAATTAATTTAATATCTATATGCATATGTGTGTATTTTTATTTCACGTGAGCTTTCATGTCCGTGTGAGTACGTTCATGCATATATATATTTCATTAGCTCGCTCATTACTTTCATCTTTGCAGCGCAGTTGCATACATTTATGATGTCAACGCTGGAAAGGAGTAGAGTGGGTGAAGTAAAATGAAGGAGAATGAAGAAGAAAAAATATAAAAAAAATCGAGCAGGATCATTACGGGATACCTTGGATTATATAATACTGTTCCTGTATTTTCTTTATATTATAATACTTTTATATGCCCATTTCTGGTTTGGGGGGCATAGCACAGCCGTTGTTAAGTCTGCGGGTTGTGTTTGCCGTATTTCAACGAATTGGTATCGTTCGTTTGCCTATGCACACCGCTTTCCACAATGTGCATTTCCTCCTTCGTCACTTCTCCTTCTCCCCTCCTCCTCTTTTTACTGCTCTCCTTTCTTCCCACCTCTTTCTTTTCTTTTCCTCATCTTGCTCTTTTTTCTCATCCGCTACTCCTTTTGCTCTTCTTTTTCATGCATTTCTTTCCCTGTATTGCGCATCTTTCTTCTCGTCGTATTTTTCCTCCTCTACTCTCTCTCTCTCTCTCTCTCTCTCTCTCTCTCTCTCTCTCTCTCTCTCTCTCTCTCTCTCTCTCTCTCTCTCTCTCTCTCTCTCTCTCTCTCTCTCTCTTTGTCTCTCTCTAACTCACACTCTATCTCTCTAACTTAATAATATTATCTTCATGAAAATGCTATGCCTTCCTTACTTTCCTTTCCCAACTCT
Organism: Oratosquilla oratoria; assembly: GCF_046742065.1. NCBI lineage: Eukaryota > Metazoa > Arthropoda > Malacostraca > Stomatopoda > Squillidae > Oratosquilla > Oratosquilla oratoria. The sequence goes on along the minus strand of NC_134778.1, from coordinate 22,495,993 downwards.
CTTCCTTTCCTTCCCTTACTCTTTTCTTCCTCCTTTCCTTTCATCTCCTGTTTCCCTTCCAACTGCAATCCCTGTTTCCCTTCTCTCGATATTCTTGAGACTAATAAGCATTGTTCTCTTCACGGTCTGCAGCCGTTCCATCACACTCTTGTTCTTTGTTCTGTAAAGTCTTTCCTTTGGACTCTTCTTGTATGAGATCTTCTCTCTCCTTCTCCCGGGATTCTCCTTTATCTCTTCTTGTCCATCATCTAATCAGTTCCTCTTCCTGCCCGAACTTTTCCCGTTCCCACTTGTCATTCTCTTCCTACTTCCCTCCTTTATTCACATTTGTTGTTTCAATCTCTTATTTTCGTGATTATTTCTCGACTTTCATAGCTTTTCTTATTTTCTTCCTGTCTTCTCTCCACCGACTTTTCCCTGTTTCTTTTCCTTCCTTCCCATTTACCATCTCCTCCTATTTCTCTTCGCGTTTGTTTCCGCGATGTGCACAGGATTGCCAGCTCGAAAGAAACCTTCTCCCCCTCCCCCTCCCCCTTAGCTCTGCCCCACAAATCCCCAATCTTCCCTCCCTCTCCCCCCAACCATCCTCCCCCTTCTCCCCAGCTCCATAGCTTTCGACAGCTGAAAGGGAGCATACGAGAAAGGAAGAAGATTATGAAGTTCTGAATCCCCGATGCGTTGTTGGGCCAGGAATCCTCCGTGACAGTCGAAGGAGTTTCCTTCTTCTGGGATTTTTTGGCGGGTCGCCCTTCCTGCGACGGAATATTTCAGCTGCTTTAGTGAGACCTGAATGTGCTCAGGCTGGCATCTCCTATTCTTGCTGCATTTTCTCTCACCCACCCACCCTCTCTCTCTCTCTCTCTCTCTCTCTCTCTCTCTCTCTCTCTCTCTCTCTCTCTCTCTCTCTCTCTCTCTCTCTCTTTCTATTCATCTATCCATATATATATATATATATTTATATATATATATACATGTATGTATGTATATACATATATGTATAAATACATATATATACATATATATATGTATATATATATGTATGTATATATACATATATCTATATATATATGTAGATGTATATATATATATATATATATATATATATATATATATATATATATATATATATATATATATAAAATCTTCCAGCATAGTTACCTACATACAAATGTTATGTCTATCTATCTGTGTATCTCTGTTTTACTTCTCTCCTACTCCCCCCTCTTTCCCTATTTCTCTTTATTTTCATCACCTCTTCTAAACTCACTTTCAAATTCTCCTCCTGATTCTCATCCTCTTTCCTCCTTCCCTTCCCATTTTCTTTCGTCCGAACTCTCCGTTCCCTTCATTCTCCCTTTCATGGCATTCTTCCCTCTTTTGTGCTCTTCCTCTCTCCCTCCTCTCTCCCTCCTCTCTCCCTCCTCTCTCCCTCCTCTCTCCCTCCTCTCCCCCTCTTCGTCTCTCCTCCCATTTGCTTCCCATTTTCTCCTCTCCGCCGGTTTTCCTTCTTCCCACCTTGTCGTCAAAGCATTTTCGTTTCCTTCCCCACTTTTGATTTTGCCCAACCTCACCCCGTTTTCTGTGCATCAGTATGATATTTCTTTACCTCGCCCCGTTTTCTGTGCATCAGTATGATATTTCTTTATCTAATTTCCTTTCCTTATTTTCTTCTCCTTGTTTATACTTTGGTTTTGATTTTCTATTTCTTTCGTCTTTTCCTTTTTTCTTTTTTCTTTATTTTCTTTATTTTTTCTTTTCCTATATTTCCATTTTTTTACTTTCATTTTATGTTTTCTTTCTTTCTTTTTTCTCCTTTCCATTTTTCTTGTTCTTATTCGTTGTTACATCATTTTCTTTTTATAATTTTCTTTTTGCAAGCATCTTGACTTCTTCTGTAACGAAACCAGGATCCTTCTCCATCTATTATAAAATATATCTCCAGCATAGGCTCCTTCCTTCTCAAGTTTTCATAACCTATGGGTTATTCTAGGAATAGGTTAGACAGCTTTATGGATGTGAATGATAGGTGGCCATGGACATGAAACTGCCTAGTGTAGGCCTTATGGTCTCTTGCAGTCTCCTTCTTTCTTATGTTCTCATGAAATATAGGTTGTTTTAAGAAAATGTTAGACAACTTTATGGATGGGGATGACAGGTGGTAGTGGAGATGGAACTGCCTAGTGTAGGCCTTATGGTCTCTTTCTGTCTCCTTCCTTCTCATGTTCTCATAAACTATAGGTTGTTTTAAGAAAATGTTAGACAACTTTTTGGATGGTGATGACAGATGGAAATGGACATGGACCTGCCTAGTGTAGGCCTTATGGTCTCTTGCAGTCTCCTTCCTTCTCATGTTCTCATAAAATATAGGTTGTTTTAAGAAAATGTTAGACAACTTTATGGATATGACAGGTGGTATTGGGCATGGAACTGCCTAGTGTAGGCCTTATAGTCTCTTACAGACTCCTTCCTTCCTAGGTTTTTATAAACAACAGATCCAAAAAGACCAACAGCTTCCCACAACGGCCTCTTCACTTCCCAAGCCGACCTGAATCATTAATAATAAAACGGAGCATTTCGACGCTAAAAGACTTACATTACCACTCATACTTCACCCACAGAACCTACGCACAACCCGAGATATAGACCTTTACCGGGTAACATCTATACCTTTGGGAATTCTTATATTTTGGTTGACCCTTTCGCCTTCGAATATACCTTCTATGGGTCAGTTTCAGCTTTGATATGAAGACAGTTCACGACATAAAACATCAGAGGCAAGCCACTATAACGGGGCTTCCTCGTCGACCTTCTGATCCTCAGCTGTTTTATGAATCCCATTTCCCGAAAACCTCTTCGCCCTCGATCCTCCTCCGGGATCCCAGTGATCACATAATCCGTACTGAAGAAAACGAAAGCCAAGTCACCGGGAATAAGATCCGACTAGAAAGGCGTCGGATCGCACGTGAAAGCGATCCGATTCTACAAATAGCTTCCACGTGGGACAGAATTGACGAAGGAACGTAGGCATAGTAGGAGGTGGGGGGTTGTATCGGGGTGGCTAATGAGTGCGCAAAATTAAGAGTTAAATGTTATATTTAGATACACACAAACTGACACAATCACAATTGCGTGCGCCTGCTTACAAGGCTGCTCAGATACTGACGTCACGCTCTCCAATTCGCGCCAAAACAAAGGCGCGCATCGCATCTGCGATATACAACACAACCAAATCTTATAATATAAATACATAATAACATAATATAAATAATACAATATATAACAAAACAACAAAATACAATTCTACACCACACCAACACAGGGTGGGGGGTGGGGGAGGTAGGGAGGATATGAAAGTCGTGGGAGTTTGGTATGGAGTTATCATCGCCATGGATAGGGTGAGGGAGAAGTGGACTGATAATGAGATGAGGAAGCATGGAGTAAGGCCGAAAGTAGTTGTGTCGAAAGGAACTGGAGTTGACTTGGTGCAATAATCA
>NC_134778.1:22477499-22487499 GCF_046742065.1 Oratosquilla oratoria | reverse complement strand
CTCTCACTCGGCCAACTACTCGAAACACGAAGGTTCTTCTCTTTGTCTTCTGGATTCTGTATCATTTTTAGTCTCTTTACTCTCTCTCTCTCTCTCTCTCTCTCTCTCTCTCTCTCTCTCTCTCTCTCTCTCTCTCTCTCTCTCTCTCTCTCTCTCTCTCTCTCTCTCTCTCTCTCTCTCTCTCTCTCTCTCTCTCTCTCTCTCTCTCTCTCTCTCTCTCTCTCTCTCTCTCTCTCTCTCTCTCTCTCTCTCTCTCTCTCTCTCTCTCTCTCTCTCTCTCTCTCTCTCTCTCTCTCTCTCTCTCTCTCTCTCTCTCTCTCTCTCTCTCTCTCTCTCTCTCTCTCTCTCTCTCTCTCTCTCTCTCTCTCTCTCTCTCTCTCTCTCTCTCTCTCTCTCCCTTTCCCTCCCTCTTTCTACCTTCCAATCTCTCTCTCTCTTCCTCTCTCTTTGGTCTCCCTACTTTGATATGTCGTCTTGGAATATTACAAATGAGATTCACCTTCATTATAAAAGAATGCTGTCTTGAGTTCATGTGCACATGGAAGTAAGTACCCATTCTATACAAAAGGTTTTGTGTACAACGGAAATATACTCAGGCTTCTTCGTGTGTACATTTTTCGTTGTATTCAGCTGTTTTTTTTAATGTAAGAATTAAAACACGCAAGGACACGTGCACACGCATAAAATCCCACACATACACAGACATATGTACACATAAAGTTATAAATGTATGTACAGACATGCAATCACATGAGCACGCACATACACTCACACATATACACGCACGCACGTATACACACACATACACATACACACACACACTTGCAGACATACGTATACATACACACACACACACACACACACACACACACACATGCGCCTGCACATGTGTTCCGAAGAACACGCAAACATCATTTTGTTTGTCGGAAGTCTTTAATTCACAGTTGTTCTTTATTTCTGAGTTCCTTTTGTTGCGGACGAGCAAACTCCTTTCATCTCTCCACCTCCCCCCCCCGTCCCTCCTTACCTCTCGTCTTCTACGCCACCACCATCATGTGTGATCTGCTACGTGTACGTCACGCTCATTTCCTTCCCAGCGCGTGACGTGCACTTAGGAAGACCCTTCTGAAGAACTGACATTTAGTGGACACGCAATTATGTGTTTCGGGTTTTTTCCGCTCTGTCTGTCTCTCTCTCTGTCTGTCTGTCTGTTTGCCTGCCTGCCCGTCTCTCTGCCTGTCTGTTTGTCTGTCTGTCTGTCTGTCTGTCTCTCTCTATGTCTGTTTGCCTGCCTGACCATCTGTCTGTCTGTATGTCTGTCTGTCTGTCTGTCTGTCTGTCTGTCTGTCTGTCTGTCTGTCTGTCTGTCTGTCTGTCTGTCTGTCTGTCTGTCTGTCTGTCTGTCTGTCTGTCTGTCTGTCTGTCTGTCTGTCTGTCTGTCTGTCTGTCCATTCTTGGTCTTTACTTACATCCTATAGACTTTGGATGACCTTTCCTTGGGGACTGTAAAGTCAGCGAGATCTGAAAGTCTTTTTTTTTTTTTTTCATTCTTCATATCTTTCTCTATTCCCTTTTCTTTCTTTTGTGTTGAACTCCACGATTCTCTTGCCTTCGTTTTGGCAAATCCTCTCCAGTTGCCTCTGATTTGTGGTTCGCAATTTTCCTCCATTTTTTTCCTCCTTTTCTCTCTCCCCATATCCTTCATTTTTTTAACACTTCTTTTCCTCGTGGTTCTGTTTTTCGTCCTCCTTTTATCCCTTTTTCTCCTTTCCCTCCTTTATGTATTTATTCTTTAGTAAATCAGAATAAAAACACGGATTTTTACTCTTTATTTCTCTTTGTGCCTGTCCCTTAGTCTCCTTCTCTCATTAACTCTCTCTCTCCCCCTGTGTATGTATGCGTGTATTTATATGTATATATATATATATATATATATATATATATATATATATATATATATATATATGCAAAATTACCTCAGAGGAAAGGAACTTGACGACAGTACTTTCATGTGCTACATTTCTTCTCTTTTCTTCTCTCCTCTTCTTTTGTCTTATTTTCCTCTCTTCTTCTCTTATCTTCTCTTCTCTTCTTTTGTCTTCTTTTCTTCTCTTCTCTTTTTTCTTTTCTTCTCTTCTCTTTTTTTCCTTTCTTCTCTTCTTTCCTTTTTTCTCTTTTAATTTTCTTCTCTCCTTTTCTCTTATCTCATCCTATCTCTTCTTTTCTCTTCCCCATTTCCTTTTATTCTTATCTATTTACTTATTTTCTCTTTATCTACCACTGTTGTTAGTCTGGTCATTTGTCTGGACCAATTAATATGACGTCGGGGACAAACTTCTAAAGAAACTCCTCTAGTACAAGTCTGAATAGGACAATGAAAATACCCTTGACCCGATGGGTCTGTGGGTAATACTTTAAGCGATTAAAATCGCCGGATGTCAAGATCTTTGAGGAACTGCATATATAAGTTACACGAAAAAAGTGGGTTAATGATGATATCAGAGAATACCGGACTGGTTAACCCATTCAACTCCGATGACAAGATGTCTTGTCATTTGGTCAAATAAAAAAATCAAAAAAATCATAAAACACCAAAATGTTTGATCAAACACCAGAAAAATATGACGTCAATCCTCGCTTCGCTCGCAGCGAAGCGAGGACTGACGTCATATTTTTCTGGTGTTTGATCAAACATTTTGGTGTTTTATGATTTTTTTGATTTTTTTATTTGACCAAATGACAAGACATCTTGTCATCGGAGTTGAATGGGTTAAGAATATCTATAATATCTTGCGTTTCAACAAGATGTTGTTCACGAAGGTAATATATTGATACTTTCTCGATGGCCAAGATTACTCAATCGTCAGAGGGCATAGTTATTCCAATCAAGTCCATTTTCTTAGATTTCATCATTCTTCCTACGGGAGCAAATGCATCCATGACCCGGGAAATAACATCATCAGTATGTTTTTGATCTGCAAAACGTTTTCGAAGTCTTCCCCATTGACAGGATGGCATTGAAATGAAGAGCATAGGCTTGTGTCAGTGAAGGTACAAGTTACACCCAGTAAAAAGGGACTAATCGAGATAGGCTATAGCCTCCTCCTCACCCTCGATACCCAGGGAGGATGGTAGAGAGAATAGTTGACATACCCTGACACTATCCACGTCGAGAGAGGAAACTCCCACCAGACACGGATGGAGTAAAGATTTCCTGATATGTTCAGAACTGGAACTGCTGCCACTGTAACTTGTCTCCTCTCTCTCTCTCTCTCTCTCTCTCTCTCTCTCTCTCTCTCTCTCTCTCTCTCTCTCTCTCTCTCTCTCTCTCTCTCTCTCTCTCTCTCTCTCTCTCTCTCTCTCTCTCTCTCTCTCTCTCTCTCTCTCTCTCTCTCTCTCTCTCTCTCTCTCTCTCTCTCTCTCTCTCTCTCTCTCTCTCTCTCTCTCTCTCTCTCTCTCTCTCTCTCTCTCTCTCTCTCTCTCTCTCTCTCTCTCTCTCTCTCTCTCTCTCTCTCTCTCTCTCTCTCTCTCTCTCTCTCTCTCTCTCTCTCTCTCTCTCTCTCTCTCTCTCTCTCTCTCTCTCTCTCTCTCTCTCTCTCTCTCTCTCTCTCTCTCTCTCTCTCTCTCTCTCTCTCTCTCTCTCTCTCTCTCTCTCTCTCTCTCTCTCTCTCTCTCTCTCTCTCTCTCTCTCTCTCTCTCTCTCTCTCTCTCTCTCTCTCTCTCTCTCTCTCTCTCTCTCTCTCTCTCTCTCTCTCTCTCTCTCTCTCTCTCTCTCTCTCTCTCTCTCTCTCTCTCTCTCTCTCTCTCTCTCTCTCTCTCTCTCTCTCTCTCTCTCTCTCTCTCTCTCTCTCTCTCTCTCTCTCTCTCTCTCTCTCTCTCTCCTTTCATCAGATACGTTCCCCTTAAGAGGGAGACCCACTGGTCCGTGGAGGGTCTCGCTGTGCCCCCCCCCCTAGTGTAACAAGTAGTCCATTTTCAATTATTCTGCCAACGTCAGATTCTTTCATTCATCTCTGTGGTGCCCTTTTAAGTTGTGACACGTTTGTAACGTATCGGAAATCACCACTTGAGCTCCGTTTGGCGTTTCTGTGTGTTGACAACTACCAGATCTTTTCGCTCATCTTCACGGCACGGGGAGAGAGAGGCTATACGCGAATATGACCAAGCCCAGCTGGCATTTTATTTTTTATTTTTATCTTTTTTTTTTTGGCGCCTTCAGGCTTTTTTCATTCATCCATATGACATCCCTTGTAAGTGGCAGTCACTGTCATCTCACCTAAGAGGGAAGAAATCGTCATGCCTATTCTTTTCGTTTATTTGATCTTCCGCTCTACACTCCTCTATATTTTTCCCGTTTTTCTTTTCATCTTTTTTTTTTTCATTTTCTTTTCTTTGTCTTCCCCTCTTTCATTTTCCAGCCAAGCCACGGCTGGTGACGATCGCACAGTTATTAATTCTTCCTCTCCTTCTCCTCCTCCTCCTCCACTTCTCCCTCCGTTTTCGTATTTAGCACATTTTCTGGCCTCTCACTCACACCCGTGTTGCAGTTCTACTTCCTCCTTCCTCCTCTTCTTCTTCTTCTTGCTCCTCCCCCACATCTTCTTCCCTCTCCTCCTCCAATGCTATCTCCTCTTCCTCCTCACTCTCCATTTCTTCTTCCTCCTCTTCTTCTTGCTCCTCCTTCACATCTTCTCCCTTCTCCTCCTCCACTGCTATCTCCTCTTCCTCCTCGCTCTCCACTTCTTCTTCTTCTTGCTCCTTTCACATCTTCTTCCCTCTCGTCCTCCACTGCTATCTCCTCTTCCTCCTCGCTCTCCACCTCTTCCTCCTCTTCTTCTTGCTCCTCCTTCACATCTTCTTTCCTTCTCCTCCTCCACTGCTATCTCCTCTTCCTCCTCGCTCTCCACTTCTTTTTCCTACTCTTCTTCTTGCTCCTCCCCCACATCTTCTTCCCTCTCCTCCTCCACTTCTATCTCCTCTTCCTCCTCGCTCTCCACTTCTTCCTCCTCTTCTTCTTCTTGCTCCTCCCCCACATCTTCTTCCCTCTCCTCCTCCAATGCTATCTCCTCTTCCTCCTCACTCTCCATTTCTTCTTCCTCCTCTTCTTCTTGCTCCTCCTTCACATCTTCTCCCTTCTCCTCCTCCACTGCTATCTCCTCTTCCTCCTCGCTCTCCACTTCTTCTTCCTCCTCTTCTTCTTGCTCCTCCTTCACATCTTCTTCCCTCTCCTCATCCACTGCTATCTCCTCTTCCTCCTCGCTCTCCACTTCTTCTTCCTCCTCTTCTTCTTTCTCCCCCTCACATCTTCTTTCCTCTCTTCCTCCACTGCACTGCTATCTCCTCTTCCTCCTCGCTCTCCACTTCTTCTTCCTCTCTTCTTCTTGCTCCTCCCTCACATCTTCTTCCCTCTCCTCCTCCACTTCTATCTCCTCTTCCTCCTCGCTCTCCACTTCTTCTTCCTCCTCTTCTTCTTGCTCCTCCTTCACATCTTCCTCCCTCTCCTCCTCCACTGCTATCTCCTCTTCCTCCTCGCTCTCCACTTCTTCTTCTTGCTCCTTCCTCACATCTTCTTCCCTATCCTCCTCCACTGCTATCTCCTCTTCCTCCTCGCTCTCCACTTCTTCTTCCTCCTCTTCTTCTTCCTCCTCCTTCACATCTTCTTCCTTCTCCTCCTCCACTACTATCTCCTCTTTCTCCTCGCTCTCCACCTCTTCTTCCTCCTCTTCTTCTTGCTCCTCCTTCACATCTTCTTCCTTCTCCTCCTCTACTGCTATCTCCTCTTCCTCCTTGCTCTCCACTTTTTCTTCCTCCTCTTCTTCTTGCTCCTCCCTCACATCCTCTTCCCTCTCCTCCTCCACTGCTATCTCATTTCCCTCCTCGCCCTCCACTTCTTCTTCCTCCTTTTCTTCTTCTTCTTCTTGCTCCTCCCCCACATCTTCTTCCCTCTCCTCCTCCACAGCTATCTCCTCTTCCTCCTCGCTCTCCACTTCTTCTTCCTCCTCTTCTTCTTGCTCCCCCCTCACAACTACTTCCAACTCCGCCTGCACTGCAATCTCCTCTTCCTCCTCGGTCTCCACTTCTTCCTACTCTTCTTCTTGCTCCTCCCTCACATCTTCCTTCTCCTACTCCACTGCTATCTCCTCTTCCTCCTCGCTCTCCACTTCTTCTTCCTCCTCTTCTTCTTGCTCCTCCTTCACATCTTCTTCCTTCTCCTCCTCTACTGCTATCTCCTCTTCCTCCTTGCTCTCCACTTTTTCTTCCTCCTCTTCTTCTTGCTCCTCCCTCACATCCTCTTCCCTCTCCTCCTCCACTGCTATCTCATTTCCCTCCTCGCCCTCCACTTCTTCTTCCTCCTTTTCTTCTTCTTCTTCTTGCTCCTCCCCCACATCTTCTTCCCTCCCCTCCTCCACAGCTATCTCCTCTTCCTCCTCGCTCTCCACTTCTTCTTCCTCCTCTTCTTCTTGCTCCCCCCTCACATCTTCTTTCCTCTCTTCCTCCACTGCACTGCTATCTCCTCTTCCTCCTCGCTCTCCACTTCTTCCTACTCTTCTTCTTGCTCCTCCCTCACATCTTCCTTCTCCTACTCCACTGCTATCTCCTCTTCCTCCTCGCTCTCCACTTCTTCTTCCTCCTCTTCTTCTTGCTCCTCCTTCACATCTTCTTCCTTCTCCTCCTCCACTGCTATCTCCTCTTCCTCCTCGCTCTCCACTTCTTCTTCCTACTCTTCTTTCTCCTCCTCCACTTCTATCTCCTCTTCCACCTCGCTCTCCACCTCCTCCTCCTCCTCGTCCTCGTTTTCGTAATCACCGACGTCCTTGTCACTGTCTCTGTCCTCTTTGCTCTCTATTTTTCCTCTCCTCTGTCCTCTTTGCTCTCTATTTTTCCTCTCCTCTTCTCCGGCCGGGGAATATTACTCTTGACATTTCAAGTTCTGTCTTCCACCGCCACTGTCTTCCTTTCTTCCTGCTTCTCCTCCTCTTCTTCCTCCTTCTCCTCCAACTTCTCTTTAACATTATCATCCTCCCCTCCCTTAACTTTCCCTCCCTAATCTCTGCCTTCTCTCCTTCCTCGTCTATTTTTTTTCTTCCTCATCCTCTTCTGTTTCTTCCACCTCTTCATCCTCATCCTCCATCCTTCTTCATCCTTCATCCTTCATCCTTTATCCTTCATCCTTCATCCTTCATCCTCATCCTTCATCCTTCTTCATCCTTCATCCTTCATCCTTCATCCTTCATCTTCATTCTTTATCCATCCTCCTTCATCCTCCTTGTTCTTCTCTCCCAACTCCTCTTTTACATTACCATCCTCTCCCCCTCCCCTACCTTTTCTTCACCTCTCTCTGCTTTCTTTCCTTACTCCTTTTTTTTTCCTTCCTCCTCTTCCACCTCCTCCTCCTCCTCCTCTTCTGTTTCTTCCACCTTTTCACCCTCCTTCTACTCCTTGAACTCTTTATCCAGCTCCTCCTTCTCCTCCTTTTCTTCCCTTTATTTTCGTCTTCACTCCCCTTCATCCTCCTCGTCCAACAAATCTGTTCACTCCAGTTCTATCAGTTTCTTCCTCATGTATAAACATATCCTAGTCATTTCTCTTTTCTACACTTTCCCATTTTTCCGACTCCTGTCTCCTCTGTCCTCCCAATACCCGTCCCTTTCTCCTCCCCACAAAACCCCACCCCACCCCTCCCTCCCCTTCCCCCTCCTCCCCCTTTCCTTGCTCTGAGGTCTCATACAACCCCTCCTCGTAGGGAATTTCCGACACCACAAAATAACTCGTCTTGACAGTGTGGCAACATTGGACCTTTGGCCCTGAATATCACTGACCTAATTGCATTGACATTCTTACCCCAGTGGCTAGCCGGGCTTGTTCTTCCACTTTGTACATTCTTTACACACTTACACACGCATCAAAGCATCAGATTTTTTTTAATGTGCCAGAAATGACAAAATAGTACAAAAGAGTTTAATCGAGATAGCTTGACAAAGATTTTTTAAAGATATTTTGAGCCAAAGATTTCCCTAAGCTGAATAAAATATCTTACGCTTGCAAGACCAAATACATGAATGTGCCAAAAATTATCAAGCGGTTCAAAAGAATCTAAGGAAGTAATGATCTTAAAACGACGATCAATTTCCAATCCTCTATTACCGTAGAACACGTGATGGTGATGGGATTTTGTTACGTTTTTTTCATTTCTGCTCACACCTAAGTTGTGCGTGCATGAGATGGAATACCTCGAGTAGATATCCACTTAACCCATTAAACTTCGATGACAATATTCTTGTCATTTGGTCAAATAAAACAAAAAATCATAAAACACCAAAATGTTTGATCAAACACCAGAAAAATATGACGTCAGTCCTCAAGGACTGACGTCATATTTTTCTGGTGTTTGATCAATCATTTTGGTGTTTTATGATTTTTTGTTTTGTTTGACCAAATGACAAGAATCTTTTCATTGGGGTTTAATGGGTTAATACTACTTCAAGTACCTAAGGTAAACACTTATAGGAATAGGCTCAAAGTAAAGACTTTTTTGCTTTATATCAGCGTCCTTATCACCCCGTGTATATAATTATACACACATACATACACACACACACACACACACACACACACACACACACACACACACACACACACACACACACACACACACACACACACACACACACACACACACACACACACACACACACACACACACACACACACACACACACACACACACACACACACACACACACACATACAAACACGGTGGTTACTTTAACATTTACTCCGTCACGCTAATCAGCTCTATTTATCTTAGAAGGAACCTTTGAACCCTCTCTGTGTACACGTGTTTATACCAAGTTCAACCCAATGAATCTGTTCGGCAAGCGCAAGACAATTTAATTCAGTTTAGAAAAAAAATATAAAAAACTGCTTCCCCTTGTTTCCAGCCCGTGTGCCTTTGTGTCTTTCAGCGACGTTTATGCTCTCGCAATTTTGTTGATAAAAAATAAAAACGCTCACTCATCTGTGTCCTAACAGGCACGAACTGGGCTCTCCTCTTGTGCCTTTGGGAAGAGAAACCTTAGACATGGTGACCCTGAAGTTGTTTAGCAAAGTCTCATACTGGCAGAGTCGCCAGCCTACGCTTGAACACATAAACCATCATCAACACAATATATACATACATAGATATATGTATATATATGTATATATATATATATATATATATATATATATATATATATATATATATATATATATATAAAATGTGTGTGTGTGTGTGTGTGTGTGTGTGTGTGTGTGTGTGTGTGTGTGGTGTGTGTGTGTGTGTGTGTGTGTGTGTGTGTGTGTGTGTGTGTGTGTGTGTGTGTGTGTGTACACATAGAAGGGGACTTATGGTGGTACAGGATATAGTGCGTCTACCCCCACATTCTGTACTTCGTGGTCTGAGAGACGAATACATACGGGTAGACTTTCACTTGCCCTTCAAGATGTTCTTAAGGTTCTTCTCTGTGCTGAGCTGACCAGAACAGAACGTGTAATACGTGTCACTATGTTGTTAGGAGTGAAGGATGAAAATAAAAATAAAAATCCCATCCAATTCCTCCTCTCTCTCTCTCCTTCTTCTTCATTTCCTACTTTACACTGCCCTTCCCCTCTTCTCCCTACTTAATGCCACCGTGGTTAAATTGAAGGGCAGAGTCTGGGCCCTAGGGTCTTTGACGGTTTCTCTTTGGTTATCCCGGTCTTGAGGCGCCGCACATCAAGGGCACGGGTCCCTTTTTATTTATTTATTTATTTATTTATTTGTTTATTTATTCATTTATTTATTTATTTATTTATTTATTTATTTATTTATTTATTTATTTATTTATTTATTTATTTATTTATTTATTTATTTTTTATTTTTTTTTTTATTTTTATTTTTTTTTAGGAGGGGTTGGATTAACGCAAAGGCTAGGTTGGAAGCTTCTTACCAATTTCTTGTTATTGCGACATCAACTCA
>NC_134778.1:22464999-22469999 GCF_046742065.1 Oratosquilla oratoria | reverse complement strand
TATGGTCTCTTGCAGTCTCCTTCATTCTTATGTTTTAATGTTCTCCAAATAAACAAATAAACACAGCGGCATTCGGAAATCACTCTGATCTTCCTAATTGAAGAGGTAATGATGGAACCAGATTTTTTTCTTTCTTTTTCTTTTATGTTTCAGAAGACAGACAAAAAAATAATTACTAAAGTATTATTCTCCATTCCTTTTCATGTGATGGAAACTGTCCTCTTTATATTATCAAATAAGCTTCCATTGAATAAGTTATCCTTCTCAGTTCATAAAATTCTCATTCAATTTTACGTATCTGTTTATAAAGTTCTTTTGAACAAAAGGCGTAAATGTTGTTTTTTCTTCTCCCAAAACATTCCTGTCAGCTTTGAACAAACAGATAATAGTGTATTTCCCCGCCTTAGAAAAACAGACTGTAGTTGAATTGCCTTTATGAGAAACCTTCACTATTTTGACTGTCTTCAGTAAAGGCTCAAATTAATTCACTCCCCCCCCCACCTTTCCCATCCCCCACCCCAGACCATGGTATTGATTTCCCCCTCTCCCCCTCTCCCTCCTCTCCCCCTCCTCATCTTCTCCCCTCCCCCCTACCCCCTTTGCCATCTGATATCTGACTTTATAACCCAACAGCTGCTTTCAAGATATCTTTAGAAATCTCTATTTTTTTACTCTTTGATATAACTTTATTCATTTCATATTTCTTATTACTGATAAGCGCATATGTTTGAATTAACTTTCCTTATCAGATCTTTGGTACAATAGCTACTTACAAATACTTTTGTGACTTTATTCAGCTGATTGGTGTTTCACTTGAAGTCTTTAGATTAGCTTTTTTCCGAATCCTGTGTGCAAAAGCTGAAAGTTCGGTCTGTCCCATTTTCTTCGCTCTAATTATGGCGGTCGAATTCATCTTCTTGAATTATGTTAGGTTAACACTCCTACCTTACCCGTGACGCGCGCTGATTTCCCTTTCCTTATTCTGTTTTTATTTCTAATTTTCTATTTCGATTATATTGATTTGATCTTATGAGTGGTCGGTATGAGGTAGCCTACGTTCCTTTTTTTTTAGTTTTCCAAGTTACTTGTAAGTTAACTTGACTAAAGTAATCTATCTTTCGAAATATACATTTCGCTTTATAATGAACCCTATATTCTTGTTTCAATCCATTCATCCTCGTGAACTCAATAGTAAACCTTAATATTCTTTTCCCGTTGAAATCACACACCAGCAACCGAGTTCCCATTTTTGCCTCACGGCTTCCCTGTCAATTGAATTAAAGCAACTCGTGGTCATTGGAACATCTCCATGTTTACCGCTCGTAGCTCCTCCCGTTGAAGCCACAGCGGAGCGACCAAGTCCCCCGTTTTGCCCCGCGGCTTCCCTGTCAATGGAATTAAAACAACTCACGGTCATCGTAACATCCCCGTGTTCTCCCCCTCGTCTTTCTAAGCTAACTTCATTACATTAACGCGTTGTTGGTGATGCTTAGGAAACGAGTCGAGCCAACGTAGCGTGATTCTATGAACCCAAGATTTTGTAACTCGCATATCGCTCAGTACGTAATCTTATTCAAGCTTTTGTGTTTTACGTGCATATCGTAGAATCAACGTACCCTTACCAAGTTGCCATGGTAAGGCGCAAATACCATATCACCCCCAAGGAGTAGCCCGACGATCTTGCAGTGGACCAAAGACTGTATTATGAGTTTTCAGTGGCTGAACACTATTGAACAACTCCCAAGATAGAAAAATGCCAGAATCACTTCAGTTTTTGATATACATGTCTCAACATAACCTCTTTTTTCTTATTTTCATTAGTAATAACCGCAATCACCGTTTTTGTACCATGAATTGTTTCCTATTTCAAACAACACGATAAAAAAGCCAAACAACTTAATCCTTTTTTATTCTATTATATTACTTTATCATTCTTCTTCAATGAACAAGAATTAATTTCTTACCTTCGTAGCCACCAGCGTTACACTCCTATTCCCATCGCTGACTGGTGGTTAACTGGCCCCCAGTAGTCTCCAAAGCGCATGCATATAAAGCAAAGGTGACGGCTTCGGCCGCAGTTTCTCAGCGCCTCCTAGCGTAGCCTCCTCACGCTTAACGATATTTCGTTCACGTTACGTAGCCTTCCCTACGTCGGTTGGCCTAATGCAATTTTATATATAATCTGTCTTGCGTGTCACGAAATTTAACGCCCCTCTCAACACTGAGCCTAGGACTGTATACGATGAAAAGAAAATCTTTGAATTTAGAATTTCACTTCACCGATGGGTTTTGATTCTGTTATCGTCACTCGGTTGAGGGACCCCTCAAGAGCGATTTACTGAAACTATTTCTGTTCTCTTCTTGGTTCCAAAGACATACAATGCTATTCAATTGACAGGTACCCCCTTTTTTTTTTTTTCTTCTTCTATTTAGAGGGCTTGAGTTGAGAGCTAGCGCTAATAAATTCTTTCACTGTTTCTGAAGATTTCCGTTCATTTTACACCTAGGTCCCTTAATCAAACACTCGCCAACCGCCACTTGTGCTGACATTTGGGCCCAGGACATAAACTTCACCAATTCCCGAGGTGGGTTCATGCTCTGGACCCAAAGGTCTGCAAAAGTGGCGATTGGTGAGTCAGGGATTAGGAAACCTAGGTGTATTCAACAAATGCCATCTCCTGAACTAATTTTCTAAGATAGTAATAACATATTTTGGTAGTGGCGTAACGTGCATAAGGCGACTTTATTTAGAAAGTATATTACTTGGCACTTTTTGGCTTATTTAATGTCACCCTAAAAAATGTGTTGATTTTTTTTTGCTCGACCTACCCTTTTATAATTGGAATACACACACACACAGATACACACACACACACACACACACACACACACACACACACACACACACACACACACACACACACACACACACACACACACACACACACACACATATATATATATATATATGCATATAAATATGTATACATATATATATATATATATATATATATATATACATGTATGTATGTATGTATTTAGATAAATGTATACATATAACATATATATATATATATATATATATATATATATGCATATAAATATGTATAAATGTATGTGTATATATCATATATATATATATATATATATATATAAATATATATATATATGTATGTATTTAAATAAATGTATACATATAACATATATATATATATATATATAATATATGTATATGTATGTGTATTATATGTGTGTGTGTGTGTGTGTTTGTGTGTGTGTGTGTGTGTGTGTGTGTGTGTGTGTGTATGTGTGTGTGTGTGTGTGTGTGCGTGCATGCGTGTGTGTGTGTGTGTGTGTGTGTGTGTGTGTGCGTGCGTGCGTGCGTGCGTGTGTGTGTGTGTGCGTGCGTGCGTGTGTGCGTGCGTGTGTGTGTGTGTGTGTGTGTGTGTGTGTGTGTGTGTGTGTGTGTGTATACATATGCACATAACATTGCTCCTAAACAATTATCTTATTCGCAAAAAAAGCACGATGTGTTCTGAAAACTGCATCATAAAGTTACAATTTATTTCAAAGAAATATCGTATTGTTATGAAACTTCTTCGTCTAATAAGGTGATGATTTTTTCATATTTTACTCATGTTTGCAAAGCTGACATAGTGAGAGAATTACACAAGGAGACATTTAGCCCTAGCCGAAGCCGTCACTTTCTAACGTTAAGCTTGGATATTTAAAGGCATTGACAGTCAGCGGATGCGTGATGAAACCCAAACCGAGCACAGTGGCACAGAAAAGGCTTTATCGCCAAAATAGTAACACACTTGATACGTTTGTATTAATAAGTCATAATTATTTTGGCTACGTTCCCTTAATCTCGTAAACTTGTAATTTTTTTCAGTGATGAAATATAATGAAGAAGGACAAAAAAGATACTCAAGGATTTAATTTATTTTCTTTGTTGGAGATCACGAAATTGCACTAACTAAATTATCTTCAAACAATCACTCAGTCGAAGAATGATGATACGATGATCTCATAATTCGATGATAATAAATGTTTATATCATCCAGAGATTGTTCTTCAAGGGCTAAGATTCCAAATTTAGTATTTCTAAGTCAACTACGGTCTTGTATTTATGTGGACAATGGAATGGTTTACCACTTAAATTGCTGTGGAGTCAAAGTTTGAAAATACGATTAGTCCACATTTTGTGTCCTATAGGTTTTTTCCCCTAATTTTGGGAATTCAATGCTCCCACACTAATTTATTTACCTTAATCAGGTTCCCGTAATTCTTTATTCGAATTAGCCTTCCCTAATTTGACTGATGTTTTTATTAAGTCCAATTTGGTTTAAATTTCGTATATGATACGTAATTAATAGTAGCATTAATGCCATAACTGTTCATCTTATTTAACACACTTAATTTCATAGCTTTGATGGCATGATAATGTATCACCAAAATATATCACATTTAATTGTTATTACATGAGCGATTTCCAATTATTCCACTTAATTTGACATTGCCGCCTCCAGCGCAAGTTTGACCTTTAATGGCACTTGGTTTAATGTAACCTTTCGTTGTTAGCCTGAGACAAATCTCAGTTTATTACCAAGTTAATATATCCCATCAAGATTAATCTAAATCTTTTAGCTTGATGCTCAAGCTCTTCAGCTGAAGAAAACTGTTGGATTTTTGTCTGAATAACCTAACAGTACAGTATGTAACGTTGAACTGGGGAATTTCAATTACGGCGTCGACAAAAGCTAAGCTTTACGCAACGCATGTCGCTAGTGACATTTTATCCTCCCTTCATGGCCTTTTCAATATTAGTCATATGTTTCATTCCATCTGCCGCCAGAATATTTCATTCAACCAGTGTCTGCCTCTTGGTGGTAAAGAAGGTTTCGAGGAACGATCGAAGTAGGTCGTCACTGTCAGATGTAATAATTCCATTCTGCTTGTCATCAGTCCAAGAGCTATACACCACAGATAGCTCCTGT
>NC_134778.1:22439999-22447499 GCF_046742065.1 Oratosquilla oratoria | reverse complement strand
TGTGTGTGTGTGTGTGTGTGTGTGTGTGTGTGTGTGTGTGTGTGTGTGTGTGTGTGTGTGTGTGTGTGTGTGTGTGTGTGTGTGTGTGTGTTTGCGTATGCGTGTGTGTGTGTGTGTGTGTGTGTGTGTGTGTGTGTGTGTGTGTGTGTGTGTGTGTGTGTGTGTGTGTGTGTGTGTGTGTGTGTGTGTGTGTGTGTGTGTTTGCGTGTGCGTGTTTGCGTGTGCGTGTGTGTGTATTAGAGATAAAAGAAAGAGAAAAGAGAGAAAGAGAGGGAGCGTGGTTATATGTTCACTTCTATCTCGATAATCTACTTCCGATTACTCAAGAGTCTTCAACCTTTTCAACTCGAATCTTGATTTTGAGTGAGCAAAAGACCCAGGTGGTGACCAGAAAAAATCATGGAAATAATGTCACTGGAACAGAAGAACTTCATCGTGATGAAATTCTTCTCTCTGGATACGACCCGTTTTCCCAACAGAGAAGGTGAGGTGGTTAGTTGGGGTCACGGGTGATAGACATGACCTTAGGTCAAAAACATCAAGACGAAAAGTACCAGAGTTGTGAGGGGAGCTCATAATCCATCAACTCACACAAGGGTTTTAAAATTATGAATGAAATTATCTGGCGATAGGTAGAAGGGTTGAAACCGATTTTGGAATTTGCAAAACTCAACAGATTGGATTACACCAAATGCTAATGAAATCCTTTTTTAGAATTTCCCATTTGCTATACAACCTGTTGGTGAAACAGATTTTATTTTATTTTTCTCGTTCATTTGTTTTCATTTCATACTTTCTGCCGTTATATAATTTACGTTGTTTGTTCTATGTCGTAAGCGGAACCATACTTAATTCACCCATTTTCTTCTTTTTGTGTTAATTTGTTTCTCAATTATTTTCATCAAGATGCCTGCATTCTATTTCATTTTTTTTTATATAATTTACGTTGTTTCTTCTGTCTTCAACAGAAACCACTTATCTCCTTAGCTTTCTTTTTTATTTGCGTTAATCAGTTTTTCAAAATTCTTCACCAAAATGTTTGCATTCTGTTTTCTCTTTTTAATAGACCTTTATTATGTTCATGAAATTTATCTTATTTTAGTCCGTTATTCTTCATTCTATTTTTATCATAGATTTCATTTTTTATCGTGAGTGTTCTTATTGATATGAATTTAAATTCCTCCGTTTTTACGTCACCGACGCGTCAATCTGCCCCATTCGCGTTGTCAGCTTTGAGTTCTGACACGTTTCAGCCGATTCCGAAACAGAGGACAGACACGCACTGTGATGTCACTTGTTAACGTTCTCTACGTGTGACTATGAAACGTTTTGCATTTAGTTTCCGGAGCCCAAAACGCAATTCTGAATTGCTTTGTTCTTCGGACCCCGTCTTTTAGAGCTTTGCCTTAATGCTGATGCTTTTCTGTTTTTACTCAATACAAATCTCTCAAACGCGATTTCCATCCCCACAAAGGGGTTGCGGGTGAGAGAACAGAATATGGAGGGAAGAGGAGAAAGCGGGAGAGGAGAGGAAGGTTAATAGTATTTCCCCTCTAGTAATCAGTATTTTATCTTCGATGATAATATTGTCCCAAGGAGATGGCGCTACGGAGGTGGGAAATGGTTATTAAAGGGACTGGAACTTACAATTGATTAGTATTCTTCTTAATATTCGTAGAAATAATTTTCAAGTCATAAAAGAAATATACATTTCCCTCCTCAGTATGGGTCTCATTAAGAGAGTGACGTAGGAGATGGGGAGGAAAACGAAGGAAGAGGGGGGGGGAAGAGAAAGGGGGAGGAAGAGGGGATGGAGAGGGCGAGGGGGGAAGCTTCTGTATTTACTCGTGTCATTTGCACGATTTCGGTGCTCTGTGATATTGTTGTGTATTTAGATAAAACTCTTTTGTTCACCGATACCACGCAATTCAAGAGCCCTTCACACGCTGTTTCTTGTTGCGTTGTTCACAAAATTGCCCCGCTCCTCCTCCTCCTCCACTTCCTCCTCCTCTTCCTCCACTTCCTCCTCCTTCTCATCCTTTTCTTCCTCCTCCTCAACATCGGTCTTTTTCACGTCCTTCTCATTTGCGTTCTACTCCGGAACCTCAACCTTATCCTCATCCTCACCTTCACCCCTCATCCTCATCCTACTCCTCTTTCTCCTCCTCCTCCACCTCCGCCTTCTCCACTACTTTCTGTTTCAGTTCCTCCGTTTCTTGCTCCTCTTCTTTTCTTCTCTCATTTTCTTCTTCTTCTTTCTCTTCTTCTTCCTCTCCTTCTTCTTCTTCTTCTTCTTCTTCTTCTTCTTCTTCTTCTTCTTCTTCTTCTTCTTCTTCTTCTTCTTTTTCTTTTTCTTCTTTTTCTTCTTCTTCTTCTTCTTCTTCTTCTTCTTCTTCTTCTTCTTCTTCTTCTTCTTCTTCTTCTTCTTCTTCTTCTTCTTCTTCTTCTTCTTTTTCTTCTTCTTCTTCTTCTTCTTTTTCTTCTTCTTCTTCAACTCCATCTTCCTCTTCTTCTTTTTTCTTCTTCTTCTCCTTCTCCTTCTTCTCATTTTTCTTCTGGTTTCTTCTTCTTCTCCTCTTCTTTTCCTTCTTCTCTTTTTTCTTCTGCTTTTTCTTCTTCTTCTTCTCTTTCTCCTTTTTCTATTTCTTATCTATTTTCACCTTTTATTCTCTTAGTATCATTTTTGTCTAATCGTCTTTTTTCTTATTTTATATATAATTTTTTATCATTATCATTTCATCTTCATTTTCCTCTTCTATTTTTCATTTCTTTCTTCATCATATTTTTCCCTATCTTTTTTATCCTTTTTTCTCCTTTTTTTAATCCACCGTTCCTACTCCCTTCTTTTGTAATGTCTCTCCACATTGCCTTCTCTCCATTTTCTCGCCCTCTTTCATTTCTTATTCCAGTTCTCTTCTCTTTTCTCCAGTCTTATCTCTTCTGCCTTCTCCTTTCGCTCTCTTTTTCTCTCATTTTTTCATGTCTTTCTTCCAGCACATTTTCCAACGCATTTATCCCTTTTCCTCCTCTTTTCATTCCTTCTTCACCTTTCGTCTTCATCCTCCTTTATCTCCTTCTATCTTCTCTCTTCCACCCGTCGTTCAATCTCAATTGTTCTCTGTCTCGTACCTTTTCCTTTTACCTTTGATATTCTTTCTTCTTATTATTTCCTCTTCTTTCCTTTGGTTTCCTTCTTTTTCCTTTTTCCACCTTTCCTCCCTTGCCCTTTTTCCATTCCTTTTCCTACCCTGTGCTGGTGGCGTGCTGGTCTCACATTGTGGGTTCGAGTCCCACACTTCTATCCGATTACCAGCAGTGGCCCCGTTACCTGGCCCAACAGTTCAAGGATATTGGTAAAGGTGGCGGCTTCTGCCGTAGCTATGTGCTTCCTGGCGTAGGCTTCTCAGCTTTTTTTTTTTTTTTTTTTTTCTCTCGGGGTTCTTCTGAGCCAGAATTGGCAACCTTTGGCACGCGTGCCAAATGTGGCAGCTCAGTGGCTTTTCTCTCATATACACACACATGTATATATATATATATATATATATATATATATATATATATATATATATATATATACACACTTTGTACACTCTTTTATCTGTATTCTCCCCTGAAGATGGGAATTACAAGGAGGACCTTAGGAATTATTTATTTATTCATTTATTTACTTATTTATTTTGCCTTTAGAGGTAACCATCCTATTATTGGATTACGTGTTAGTTTTCTGTGTATTATCTGCATACGACAGTTTTGATATGATTTCATGGGAGAACTGGTTTTGTCCTGTCTAGCTGTTACACCATTTACCAGATGGCTAGGCGTGGTGTGATGCCTTTTATCAATAATTTCATGTTTCGTAAATAATAAAGTCTTTCGTAAGCAAAATCTACGTTCAGATATATAAGGGCTTAAACTTAAGAATAAATAAAATACGAATGTTCTAAGTAGATATCTTGTTTTTAGTGACCACATTAAGATTATTTAATAAAAAGTTGTGAAGCCAGTTTCTGTTAAAAATATATGAAATTACGAATTATTCCCCCCCCCTTATTTTTGCTGAGCTAGAAATTGTGCCTTCGAATTGCGTGACTTTCTATGACAGCTAGAACTGCACATGAATATAAAAACGATCTTTAAGTGAAAATTACTTCTGGGTTTTACATTTATTCAGTCTGACATGGCTTAGAAAGCACGCTTAGAATAACATTCAATTTTACCTCTCCCGTGTGTGTATTTTCTTTGAAAATGTCCCCCCCCCCATGTAAATGATACCATGTCCCAGTAATTTTGGTTAGCACGTGAGAAACTTTTGCATCAAAGATTGTCAGGTTTTTGGCACGCGAGCTTGAAAAGGTTGCCCACCCATGCTCTAAGTTGAATAGAACCACTTAGCTGTGGTAGGCTAACTACCATACAGTAAATGAGATAATCATTTCTCCCCTTGTTTCGTTTAGTTCCCCTTTCCATCCCTCTCTCCTCTCTCCTCTTCGTCTTCTCTTGCCATCTTTCCTCCCCTATCATTGTTCTTATTTATATTTTGTTTCTATTTTTTTTTCTAATCATCTTATCACCTTCCATTTTTACTTCTTTTTTCCTCCTTCTCTTCCTCTACTTTCACCCTTCATTCCAACTCCTCTTCTTACTCCTCCTCGTTTTGTTTTTCATCCTTCTGCTTTTCTTCCTACTTCCATACCTTCTCTTCCCTCTGCTCTTCAGCCTTTTACTCTTCTCTATCCTCCATCATCCTTCTCCTCTTTCTTCTCCTCAGTGCTCCTCCATCTTTCTTTCTTTCACTCCGACCTTCCCTCCGGTTTCTCCCCTTCCACCGCTCTTCCTCCTCTCTTTTGTATTATTATTTTTCTTTGTTCTCCATTTTTACGACCATTTTAATATATTGCTCTCCTTCCTCCACCTTCTCCCTCTTTCTCTTTTATAGATATTCGTCTTCCCCTCCTCCACCACACTTTTGTTTTTACCGTTCTTTCTCTCTTTCTCTCATATATATATATATATATATATATATATATATATATATATATATGTATATATATATAGATATATATATATATATATATATGTATATATGTATTTATGTATGCATGTATGTATATATACATATATATATATATATATATATATGTATATATGTATGTATAGCTATATAGACACACACACACACACACACACACACACATATATATATATATATATATATATATATATATATATATATATATATATCATATATGTAATCACCGTCTAGACTGAGACAAAGGTGATCTGGTTGTAGGTTCATTGGGATGATAATAGAATCCACATTAATAGCGTATTGTCCTAACATGAATACATCAAAGGGGCAGTAGTCTCCAAATATCATATCTAGATTCCTGATCACCGACATCATCAAATAGTCATCTTCGCTATGGCATAACGTTACATGATTAATCAGATCACTAGTGATTAAGGTAACTGTGCTCATTTTCTTGTTCCTATAGAATGGATATCAGATCACTAGAATCAGTAGTGAGGAGAATGACCAAAAATTATACATGGGCTCAGAAATTTAACACATGAGCACAGGCTTAGGCACCTTAACTTACACTCTCTGGAAAGACGCAGAGTTCAAGGTGATCTAATAGAGGTATTCAAGTGGATCAAACGTTTACCAAAGGTGACGCAAACAAGGTCGTCATATTAAGACAACAGGGCAGGACTTACAGTAACGGAATTAGATTAGACTAATTTAGCTTTATGAAGAAAACAGGCAAGAACTGGTTATGAACATAGTAGTCAATGAATGGAATAGACTCAGTAACCATGTATAAGCGCTGAAACTATCGGTTGCTTTAAGAAAAGGTTCGACAACTTTATGGATGGGGATGAGAGGTGGTAATGTACATGGAACTGATAGTAAAGGCCCTATGGTCTCTTGTAGTCCCCTTCATTCTTATGTTCTTAGGTTTCTCTTTTTGCAAGAGGGTGCTATTCAAGAGAGCATCCTCGTCCTACTTTGCAATACTGAAGAGGTCACCAGTTAGTAATTGAAATATCTCCCGTCTCCAGTCTTTTTTTTTTCTGCTCTAACTGTAGTGTAAGTTGTGATCTATAAGTCTTTCTCATCAAAATATATATATATATATATATATATATATATGTATATATATAAATATATATATATATATATATATATATATGTGTGTGTGTATGTATGTATGTATGTATGTATGCATGTATATATACGTGTGTATATATATATACACACATATATATATATATATATTATATATATATATATACATATAAATATGTTGAGACATTTTGACAGGCTGACGTAAGTGGAGTAGGAAACACAGGAATCTTAGTCTTGAGTTTATTCCTGACTCGTTTCGCAGGTATGTTTTTTCATCCCTTTGAGAAAGCATACCTGCGAAACTAGTCAGGAATAACCTCAAGACTAAGACTCCTGTGTTTCCTATTCTGCTTACATCATATATATATATATATATATGCATAAATTTCACAAGTCACACGTGAATCACAAATATACAGAGTCCACTAGGAAGAGGAAAAACACGGAGTCCGAGCGCTTTCGTGATATATTCTCGTTATCAAGAAGTACAGACGAGTGAGTACAAAAAAGTTGAGATACAGAGTATAAATAGAACAAGTGGGACATTTACCCTCCTCTCCAAACCTGAAAGCTCAGGTTGGGCCCCTCGGTGAGGTCGTGGAAACAGTTCATTATTATCACATTATCTTTTAAAATATGTACTATTTATATCATTGACAGTACATATTTTAAAAGATAATGTGATAATAATAATCTGTTTCCACGACCTCGCCGAGGGACCCAACCTCTTTCAGGCTTCGGAGAGGAGGGTAAATATCTCACTTCAACTATTTATACTCTGTATCTCCACTTTTTTGTACTCACTCTTCTGTACTCCTTGATAATGTGAATATATAACGAAAGCGCTCTGACTCCGTGTGTTTTTTCTCTTCCTAGTGGACTCTGCATAATATATATATATATATTTATGTATGTATATATATATATATATATATATATATATATATATGTATATATATATGCTGAGACATTCTGACAGGTTGACGTAAGCGGAGTAGGAAACACAGGAGTCTTAGTCTTAGTCTTTTTCCAAGTGGTCTATTTTGCATATATGTATGTATATATATATGTCTATATATATGTCTATATATGTACATGTCTATATATATATATAAGTCTATATATATATATATATATATATATATATATATATATATATATATATATATATATATATGCAAGCAATGACATCACCGTCATGCGAAAATGTAAAATAACCACAGGAGAAGGGAAGCTTGTAAACAGTAAGTACTTTCGTATATTACATCCTCAGACTAAATGAAAGAGATACAGAGTTGTGTTAAAATGTAAGTAGCAATTGGCAACCGTATGGGGGAAGGGGGAGACAATATAATTCGGGGGGGGGGGAT
>NC_134778.1:22424999-22429999 GCF_046742065.1 Oratosquilla oratoria | reverse complement strand
CACTGTGAGTAGGAGTAATGTTAAAAGGGTGAAACTGAGAGTTAAAGTTGGAGTAAAAGAGTAAGAGTGAGAGTGAGAGTAACAGTAAGAGTATAAATAAAAGTAAGAGAAAGAGCAAAAATGAGAATAAGAGCAAGTAAGAGAAATCCGAAGAGAGGCTCATTAAGTTATTATGACCCAGTGATTTGCTCCCACCGGCAATTCCTTGGGAAGAGGATGAGAAGAGAGGAGAGAGCCGGTGGAGGTGGGTGAGAGGGAGAGTTGGCCGAGGGAGAGTTATCCGTCCGCTTTGCAAAGCCAATTGTTTGAGAGGGAAAGCTTCGGATGTCTCTTTGGCCGGGTGGAAAAAAGAAAGGGTGAGTGGGACAGGGAAGAGGGGATAGATGGAAGGGGAATGAAGGAGAGGGGAAAGGGATGAGGGGAGGGAAGAGGGGAAGGAGAATAGAGGAAGGAAAATAGTAGCGAATGAAAAGGACACAGGGAGGGAACAACTTTGCTATATGTATATGTATTTCTATATGCATATATAAATTGGGAGACTGAGAGAAATGACAACGGCACAGGAAGTTTTCCATAGTGAACCGTGGAGGAGAAGGAAGAGAAGGAGGAGGAGAAGGAGGAGGAGGAGGAGGAGGAGTAGGAGAATAAGAAGGAGGAGGAGGAGGAGGAGGAGGAGGAGGAGGAGGAGGAGGAGGAGGAGGAGGAACAGAAGAAAAATGACGTAACACGAGGATGATGATAATGAGTGTAGTAAGAAAGGAACGAGGAGTAAGAGGAAAACGAGGACAAGAAAAAAAGGAGCGAAACAGGTAGAGTAGGAGGAAAACGAGGAGAAGATTGGGAAAGAGAAGGAGAGGAGAGGAAAGAAGAGAAAGACAAAAAGGAAAAGAGAAATGAGGAGAGAAACAGGAAAAGGACGAAGAGGAGGAGGAAGAGGAGGAGTGTGGAGATCTGGTGTGTGAAATCTAGGGGAATGGCAAGTTTTGAAGAACTACGAGTTTTATAGGTAGTTGGGTTTACGAGGGTGTGTATATGTGTGTGTGTGTATGTGTGTGTGTGTGTGTGTGTGTGTGTGTGTGTGTGTGTGTGTGTGTGTGTGTGTGTGTGTGTGTGTGTGTGTGTGTGTGTGTGTGTGTGTGTGTGTGTGTGTGTGTTTGAGAGTGTCTGTGTATTTGTAGGTTCGAGTGCGTGCATTTGTGTATGTAGTAAATATCTATGAGAAAGAGAGAAAGAAAAAAGAGAGAGAGAGAGAGAGAGTGGGTGATAGGAAGAGAGAGGGAGAGGAAAAGAAAGAGAGAGAGAGAGAGAGAGAGAGAGAGAGGTGGGGAGAAAAGGAGAAAGAGAGGGAGCGAGAGGGTGGGAGAGAGAGAGAGAGAGGGGGGGGGGCGAAAGAGTGGGGGAGAGAGAGAGGGAAGAGAAAGCTGAATAGGCACACATACAGAAAGAGAGAGAGAGGGGGAGCGAGAGAGTGGGGGAGAGAGAGAGAGGGGGAGAGAGAGAGAGGGAAGAGAAAGGTGAATAGACACATGCAGAAATAAAAGACTGGGGCAGGGAAGGACTGAAGAGGAGGAAGTGGAGGAAACGAAGGAAGTAGTTTGATGAGAAGAATGATAAATATGACGATAGACACAAGTGGAAGGGAAATAAGAAATATGAAGTCATATAACGAGAAACGGGGGAATTAAGAAAGAGGGAAAAATGCGGAGAAAGTAGATAGGGAGGAAGGAAAGGAGGGACTTAGGAAGATATGGAAAGTCATAAAAGGACTTTGAAAGAGAGAGAGAGAGAGAGAGAGAGAGAGAGAGAGAGAGAGAGAGAGAGAGAGAGAGAGAGAGGAGACTGGAGTGGAAGAGAATGAGAAGGAAGAACGAGGGGAGATGAAGGAATTAGAACAGGGAGAGGAAGCTAATTGAGGATTGAGTAAGTGAGTAAGGGGTGAAGAGAGGGAGAGAGGGAAGGAGGGAGCGAGGAGGAAGCATGAGAGAGGAAGAGAGAGAGAGAGAGAGAAAGGAAGGAGTTTGTCTGTTTTTCTTGAGGTGTGATACTTTGGACTGTGCCAGGTTTACGAGTCGAGAGTGACGACGCTGTGGACAATGAGGGAGACAGTGGCAAAATGGGCCACTGAGAGTGCGAGAAGGAGAAAGGGAGGGAAGAAGGATGGAGGGAGGAAAAGAATATATCTAAGTAGTTGTTAAGGGAAGGGAAGAATCTATGGGGTAGGTTGGTAAGGGAGGGGAGGAGTCTTTGGGCTAGGAAGAGAGTAAAGGGAGGCTGGTGCTGGTTCGTTAAAGAGAATCAAAAGGAAGTAATGAAGGAAGAAACGAATGAAGAGGTGAGAGAGAGGGAGACGGAGGCAGGGAACACTTTGATAATGGAGTCAAAGGAAATTAATGTAAGGAGGAAGAGACAGAAGGAGGGGAGGAGTGGGTGAAGAGGAAGACTATTTAAAATGAACAAAATTTGATGGGGGGGAAAGAGGGGGTAGTATTCGTAAAGAATGTAAATAGAGAGAAAGAAAGGTATGCGGTATGGAAGAACAGGACGGCGCGGCTGGGAGATTTAAGGAAGGCAAGTAGAGGGAAGAGTTCTGTTTTGTGTATTTGCAGGGCTTACAATGACAAGGAGAGAGAAAAAGATAGAGTAAATGGTGAGGACAGGGGGAGGAGAACGGGGAGGGGGGAGGGAGGAAGGGTGATGGGGGGACAAAAATGGAAATAGTGAGGAACCGAGAAAGTGAAGAAGGGTAAAAAATTGAAAGGGATAGGAGAAGGGAGAGAGAGGAGGAAAAAGTTGAGAGACAAAAGAAAACGATGGAATCAGTGGGGAGGAAGGAAGACAGGGAAAAAGGGAGAAAGGGAAGAGGAGGTGAGGCTCTGGTTTGTATGTGTGTATGAAAGCACCATATATTGAGAGAGGGTGCAAAGAGTAGAACAAACGAAAAGTGTTGAAATTACGTGCAAGGGGAGGAAGTGCCATCGTAGAAATGATTTATCGGGAGGATTTAGAAAAGAAGATTTCCACCAAAGATGCTCACGCTGGGAGAAGACGAATATATCCCCTTCTAGGCCCTATGTCTCTTCTCTTTTCACGCTTTCAGCAGGAGGTCTCCAACTGAAAAAAGTCCCAAAAGTGTGTCTTCGTGCCTGAAGGTCTCACATCCAATTCGTTCTGTAGTAGACTCTTCCTTTTCGTCTGTTTGAGAGCAGGCCACATCACTTATGGATTCCTATTGATGGGAAGGAGACGAGCACTTTCATCCATGTTAGACAAGGACTTTTTATAAGATTTAGGGAGAATGAATATGTTATTCTAAGGGACCCCATTCACGGTACGATCTGATCTTGAAGCCACAGGGCATATTTGGTCGGATCCGACTAGATTGGATCGTGTATGTACTGATTTTGATTTGCCCGACAGACATACCCAATGTCTTCTACTGACCCGACTCGCCGTGTAATTTGGTTTTGAGGCCGCCGGCAGATCTGGTTAGATCCGACCAGAAAGAGAAAGAGAGAGAGAGAGAGAGAGAGAGAGAGAGAGAGAGAGAGAGAGAGAGAGAGAGAGAGAGAGAGAGAGAGAGAGAGAGAGAGAGAGAGAGAGAAGGGGGAAGGAAGAGAGAGGGAGAGGTAGAGAGAACCTGTTAGTTTTCGACCAACATACACAATCCAATCTGGTCGAATGCGACCAGATCTGTCCTGTGGATTCAAAACCAAATTGTACCGTGAATCGGGTCAGTAAAAGATTTACTCGAAAATGTATTATCCGGCTAGAGAGAAAAAAAAGAATACGAGAGTGACGGGAAAGAGGCAAAAGACGCGAAAAAGAGGTGGGGCAATAGCGAGAAAGAGAGCTGAAGAAAGAGTACTAGGAAGAGGTTAAAGAAAATGTCGAGAAAAAGAGGTTGAAGCAAAGAAAACGAAACAGGAGGAAAGGAAGGAAAATAAAGAGGAAGAGGAGAAAGAAAAGGAAAAGACACGTGTATAAGAAAATAAATTGAAATAGAAGAGAAGGAAAGAAGAGCAGCAAGGAGGAACAGATGTATAAGAAATAAGAAAAGAAGAATTAGGAAGAAAGATAAGAAAAGATAAGAATGCAAGGAAAGAAAGAAAAGAGAAAATTAGAAAGAGGAGGAAAAATATTATAAACAGAAACAGGGATATAAAGAGGAGAAGGAAAAGATAAAGGAGAAAGAGGAAGAGGAATAAAAAAGATAAGAATGCAAGAAGAGAAGGAAAAGAGAAAATTAGAAAGAGGAGGAAAAAAGATAATAAACAGAAACAGTGATGTAAAGAGAAGGAAAAGATAAAGGAGAAAGAGGAAGAGGAGAAGAAAAACGGAAGACGAAAAGGAGTAAGAGGATGAAGAAGAGGAGCACCAATTGGAAATCGAGCAAGAGGAAGAGGAGGAGAGGAAGAGGACAGAGTTAGCAAAGGAGGAGGAAGAATGAGTTGAAGGAGTTAGTAAAGGAGGGAGTAGGAAGGAGGAAGGGGAAGAGGAGGAAAGGAAGGACTTGATATAAGGGGGAGTTAGAAAGAGGAGAAGAAAGAAAAGAGGAGGAAGAAGAGGAGGGGAAGTTTAGAGAGGAAGGAGAATAGAGATGGGTGAGAGGAAGGAAGAGCTGGGAAAGGAGGGAAGAGTGAAAAGGAATAGAAGGAAGAAAAGGAGGGGGAGTGATTTGGAAAGGAGAAGGGAAAGGAAGAGGAGGAATGAAGGGAAGTATAGAAACTGAGAGAGGAGGAGGAGGAAGAGGAAGAGAAGTTTAGAAAGAGACGGAGGAAAAGAGAGTCGTGAAGAAGGAAAATGGGGAGAAGAAAGAGGAGAGGAGAGAAGAGGAGGAGGAGGAGGAGGAGGAGGAGGAGTAGGAGGAGGAAAAGGGAGCGATGGATGAAGAAGAAGAGTAATTTGAAAAGAAAAGAGAAGGAAAATGAGAGAAAAAAATGTGGAAACGGAGGGAAAGAGAGTCAAGAAGAAAGGGAAGGGTGAGGAGAAAGAGAAAAGAA
>NC_134778.1:22409999-22414999 GCF_046742065.1 Oratosquilla oratoria | reverse complement strand
GGCTCCTGTCGGCTTTGTAGGACGCCGGCTCTATGTATAGCACCGCGGGATCAATGACAGACTGTATAAAGCCGGACACCGAGGTTCTAAGAGGTCCCACGTCCATGAAAATTGAACATTTGTTATGAGGCTATCAACATTCTGTAGGGTCAGTGCGGCTTTTGTCAGTGGCTTTATTGTTCCTGGTTGTAGGTAATTATATGAAACTGTCTCTTACTAAACGGGTCAGAATGTGCGTAGTGTGCATTGTGGAAAGGTTGGATCCACACTTTCGAGGCGATGTGAGCAGTGGAGCAAGTAAAAGGCTGTTTTATTCTACGGAGTTACTCTAGTAAATCTTAGCCAATTGTCTTGTTCAGAGCCAGTCGAGATCTGCGCTAGTAATATTGACAATATGACAGAAGTAGGTATTTACATGGTTGAGTGATACACTAAATATGAAATAAAGATATTCACAATTATAATACCTAGAAAAGACATGGCATATTCTAATCATACATGGTGAAAAATAAAATATAAGGAAAAATTCCTTCTGTGGACGTACTCTTCTCAACGGTCGTATCGTCATGCGGATCAGGTGTCCCTAAGGGTCAAGGTCATGTCAACCTAATAACAGTTAAGTGGCCTCTGGCCGGGTTCTGGTTAGACCTGACGCTTAACAGCCGCTTCATGCTGCTGCTGCGATGTACATGACGTCGTATGCTTGATATCTATCTTCTCGTATTGTGACGTTCTGTGACGTGTAGTTGTGACGTCCTATGATGTGCAATATATATTCTTCCAACAGCATTCGTGAATAATATATCCTGGGAACACAGAGCAGATGTTGATTATCATCATATCACGAATACATTTTAAAGCCACGTTGATGCTAAAGGACGTTTACCGAAACGGCAACAAATAAAATTTATAGAAATAGGTTTGTCACAAATACAAAGGAAAGTGATAAATTCTGTGTGTGTGTGTGTGTGTGTGTGTGTGTGTGTGTGTGTGTGTGTGTGTGTGTGTGTGTGTGTGTGTGTGTGTGTGTGTGTGTGTATTCACTTGGTCTTTGGATCACGTGTT
Source organism: Oratosquilla oratoria (assembly GCF_046742065.1). Lineage (NCBI taxonomy): Eukaryota > Metazoa > Arthropoda > Malacostraca > Stomatopoda > Squillidae > Oratosquilla > Oratosquilla oratoria. The sequence goes on along the minus strand of NC_134778.1, from coordinate 22,413,934 downwards.
GGACTCGTGATCGACAGCTATTTCCCTCCTAGAAGAGAGCTCAGAGCTCGTAGGTCCGATCTATGGGTAATGCTATGACCTTGCACACACACACACACACACCCAACTCCCCGCCCACGAGAGTCAGAGTAACGACCCGAAGCGCAGCGGTACCGAAATAATTTCGGCCCTGGGCAGGATTCGAACCATGAGCTGCGGGCCACTATTGTGGCAGCTCAGTGCTCTACCAACTACGCCACCGAGGCGTGTGTGTGTGTGTGTGTGTGTGTGTGTGTGTGTGTGTGTGTGTGTGTGTGTGTGTGTGTGTGTGTGTGTGTGTGTGTGTGTGTGTGTGTGTGTGTGTGTGTGTGTGTGTGTGTGTGTGTGTGTGACAAAAAACGTAATTAAACATAATCCCTGCATATCATTACTCCCAGAATTGATAAAGAGATGTGTAAATGAACAGTGAACTCGTGACGGGCATGTAACGAGAGAATGGAAGCCATGCAGGCCTGGAACGCGCCATGCTCTTCATCTGGCGTGCAGAAGACAAAATAAAAAAAATCGTCAACCATTGCAGTGAAGTAGGCTCCCCACGTCTCATCCACAAAACATTTATTCTCGTTCTCCCTCAATGGCGCCCTGTCATTCACTGCTCATTTTTTGTTGTGGCATTCCTCTTTATCGCCACTTTATTTGCACCATTTCCTATTCCCTCCATTTCCGTGGCCAACCACCCGGCCCCGGTCTTGTCTGCAATTAAACTCCAACTTACATACCAAAGCTCCGCCCTAAGCCAAATTCGTTTTCTTGGCGACGTGAGGCATAACTTCAAAGATACTTTTATGTGTTATTAGGTTGTACCATATGTATCACTCCCTTTTGAATCCTCTTTCCCTCCAATCTTCCCCCCTCACCATCGTATCCCGTATTTTTCCCCTTCTCAAGTCGCATCTCTTCATTCCGTTTCATTTTTTGGCTGCTTTTTTATCACTCTATCCCTCTCCTCCTCCCATCTCGCATCCCTCTCTTCTTTCCTCACTCCTTCCTTCCTTTCCTCTCTCCCTCACCTCTTCCCCTATATCCTTATTTCTGTCCCTCAGTCTTGCTTTTTCTTCCTCTTTTTTCTCCTTGCATATCTCCTTCACCCCTTTCCCTATCCTCCTTTTCGACTTCCCTCCTTCCCACCTTACTCCCTCCCTCACTCCCTTTCTTGGTTATCGTAAGTGAGAGGTTAACCCATTAAACTCCGATGACAAGATGTCTTGTCATTTGGTCAAATAAAACAAAAAATTATAATAAAACAACAAAATGTTTGATGATCAAACAGCACCAGAAAAATATGACGTCATCAGTCCTCCTCGAGGAGGAGGACTGACGACGTCATATTTTTCTGGTGCTGTTTGATCATCAAACATTTTGTTGTTTTATTATGATTTTTTGTTTTATTTGACCAAATGACAAGACATCTTGTCATCGGAGTTTAATGGGTTAAGACTGAGTATGTGGTCTGGCTGTTCCTGAAGATAACCTTGACTTGATACGTCTGACTGCGCCAGGTTAGGAATTAATTCCCTCCAGCTCAGGCTTCACTTCTTTTCTAAAACCCCATGTAGTTATCGACAGAAAAAGGTATGAAATGAAGAGGGTAGATGAGGAAATAGAGGTCTGGATACTACACAAGAGAGATAGAGGTAGGGAGAAGAGTAGAGGGTAAAAGGAGGTGAAAGAGGATGGAATAAGGAAAGACTCATATACAGACAAACAAATATAAAGACAGAATGGTTAAACAAAGACCAAAGTAGCGACAAAGACAAACAAAGGAGACATAATAAGATATACATGTCAACAGACACACGAGCATGCAAACAGGATAGCAGACAGAAAAATATATTAAAAAGACTTAGACATAAACAGACAGGTGCACAGACAAATAAGCAGACAGAGATCTAAAGAGGAGGTGAGTTTGGAAATGATGAATTAAAGAGAAGTAACCTCGAGCTGTACTACGGAAAAGATGCAAGTTGGGTGAATGTAGAACTTTGAAAGTCCTAATTACTTTTGGTATTTGCAGTTGAAGAACTGCTTATATACATATGAATCATCTATTTTATATATATGTTTATAGAAGAAATTAACCGCTGGACACGTCGATTCAAGTTTATTCCTATGTTTCCACTCATGCCCGGGGTTCGTCTTCAGGGATATACAGAGATAGCAAAGAGAATCAATATAAAGGGGCATGTGTGCCACCCTGGGAAAGGTCTCCCAAGCGACCGTTACTCGCCAGACAGTACATTCATCACCAGATAGGACACCAGTTCACAAAATACCCATGTAACTTACCATTCGAGTCACGCTGGAATACAAAAAGTTTACCTAAAATCTCAGTTGAAAATATCATGAATAAAAAATGCAAATAAATCAACACAAACTACAGGAATACCATACTGAGAAACAGGACATCAGTTAAGTACAACCCCAGGGGCTCTGCAGAAAATAATACAACTTAGAATCAGTGTGACAAACGTAGATATTACTTAGATACTACCAGGATACCCAGCCAAACACAAATATAATAATAGAAATGAAAGAAGTAAACGACAAACATGTATACTTTACAAAGGCGGAGCATGCCGACAGGAGACCTTTTGATCCATATCTAGGTCGGATGCGAAAAAAAAAATCATACTAATAATAAAACAACAAATAAAAACTATGATAATGTAAATAACAAATAAAATACATAAATAAATGCATAGGTATAGTTAAATAATAAACAAACAGGTAAATAGTAAATAATAATAAATTGACATATAACTAATAATAAATGAAAATCAGACAGACAAATGATAACAAAACAAAAACAAATAATACAAGATAAATTATAATCATTACAGCATCTTACTTAGGTATTTATCTAAATGATTCTTAAAGCTTCGAACTGAACTACATTGCACTACCTGTGCAGTTTATTCCATTCATTAACTACACGGTTGGCAAAGTTGTTTCTACCTACTTCCAAATTGAATCTATTTCCGGACAGTTTGAGACCATTGTTTCTTGTCTGATTCTCATTCAATGTGAAAATTTGGTCACTTTTGATGTTGTCAAATCCCTTTAAAATCTTAAAGACCTGTATCAAGTCACCTCTGAGTCTACGCTTTTTTAGGGAAAACAGATTCATGTATTTTAGTCGATTTTCGTATGATTTATTTTTGATATTTGGAATCAGTTTTGTGGCTCGCCGTTGTACTTTTTCCAGTCTGTCAATGTCTTTAATGAGATTCGGTGACCATCCAGAAACAGCATATTCCAAATGTGGACGAACTAACGATTTATATAGCTTGTTAATGAGTGATGGACTTTTGAAATCAAAAGATCGCGCAATCAGTCCCAGAATCTTATTTGCTTTCTCAGAGGCTGAAATACACTGCTTGGATGATTTGAGGTCGTTACTGATAATTACGCCGAGATCTTTTTCACTATCCACTTTTGTTAACGAATTTCCAAATAACTTGTAATCGTACTTACTGTTATTTTTACCTATGTGCATTACCTTGCATTTACTTGTGTTAAATTTCATTAGCCATTTTTCAGACCATTGCTGTAATTGATCTAAATCTTCTTGAATATCTAATTGGTTTGAGTGATCATTTGCCACTCCGCACAGTTTTGTATCATCAGCAAATTTGGAAACAGTAGATTTTAGTCCATGGTCTATATCATTTATATATACATATACATATATATACACACATATATATGCACACATATATCTATATATATATATATATATATATATATACATACATATAGATACATATATACACATACACATAGATATGCAGAAAAACCACTAGGAAAATAACAGAAATGAGACCGAGCACTTTCGTCTATTCAGACTCTTTCAAGGACGAAAGCGCTCGGTCTCATTTCTGTTATTTTCCTAGTGT
>NC_134778.1:22392499-22394999 GCF_046742065.1 Oratosquilla oratoria | reverse complement strand
CCCTATCTTAGAAAAAGAGTTTTAGAAAATCACCTGCCTATTTTACGAAATATTTCTGGCTAATTCTGAACAATTTATGTCCATTAAGAATTGGGATACGACATGAAAGGGAATATTTTTAGGTCAAAAACATTAAAGACTTTTTCTTCAGCTCAAGGTGACCTCTAGATATTGTTGGACCGAACCAGACAGAATCCGTCAGGTGAAATTGGGTTTCGTTTGACGCCAAAAAGAGTGAACTTAACCAGCAGAAGTCCCACCGCTGTCTCCTCTCGTTTTCTCCAAGCTGAGAAACCCTTCCTTCCCTCACACACTCCTGACACGCTCCTCTCTCTCTCTTCTTTCTTTCTCTCTCTTCCTCTCTCTATATATCTCTCTTTCTATCTCTCTCTCTCTCTCTATATATATATATATATATATATATATATATATATATATATACATAAATATATATATATATATATATATATATATCACTATCTCTATCTCTCTTTTTCTTTCTTTCTCTCTCTCTCTCTCCCTCCCTCTCTTTCTCTTTCTCTCTCTCTCTCTCTCTCTCTCTCTCTCTCTCTCTCTCTCTCTCTCTCTCTCTCTCTCTCTCTCTCTCTCTCCCTCTTGTGTTATTCAGTAAAGTGGCTATTACTGAGCATGTTTACTTATTCCATGACAAAAGATAAATCTATGATAACGAATAATTTACTATTATTATTATTTTCGGGTATGTATTTTGATTTGGTCACCACTGATAGGAAGAGAATGGTAGAAATCCATAGACATATTGATGATAACACGCAATTAGCTCCAACGTTTTGGTACACTTGATATATTCTCTTTTATTAAATGTGAGCGGGATACAGGGATGACCCGTCATCCATGAGGAGCTAAAATGGGAAAGGGGGGAAGGGTGGCGGTGGGTACGTCCCCTTGACTTGGCTACCTCCCTTATACGGGGGAAAAAGCTCTTGGTATATAGACAGATATGAAAATATGTATACTTTTCTGTAGAATAAAAAGAATAAAAATATGAACCGTCTAAGAACGACAACTAATCAGTTTATTTTCTCCCTTCTACTCCAAAATCCAATCCTCATCTAAACCCTATTTCTATTCCTAATCATCCCCTTCCTCTTCACTCTCTTGCTTCTCCTCTTTCCTCTTCCCCTTATCTACTTTTGTTTTCCTTATTTCTTCTCTTCTTTCGTCCCTTGCTTCCTTATCTTCCTCATCCCTAAACTCCTTATCCTCATCTTCATCCTCATCCTCATCCTCATCTTCATCCTCTTCCGATTCTTCTATCTCTTCTTATTTCTCTTTTTCATACCCTTCATCGACTTTCTTTTTTCCTCTACCTCCTTGTCTTCCTCTTCTTCCTTTTCTATCTCTTTCTCTTCTCTCAACCCTTCCTCCTTGTCCTCTTCCCTCTCTTACTCCTTGTGCTCTTCTTTCTTTTCCACCTCCTTGTCTTTTTTGTCTTCAACTTCTTCCTTTTTTACCTCTTTCTCTCCCCTCAACCCTTCCTCCTTGTCCTCTTCCCCTTTTTACTCCTTGTCCTCTTCTTCCTTTTCTACCTCCTTCTCTCTTTTGTCTTCCTTTTCTACCTCTTTCTCTCCCCTCAACCCTTCCTCCTTGTCCTCTTCTTCCTCTTCCTCCTCTTCTTTTTTGTCTTCCTCTTTTTCCTTTTGTACTTCTTTCTCTCTCCTCAACCCTTCCTCCTTGTCCTCTTCTTCCTTTTCTACCTCCTTGTCTTTTTTGTCTTCCTCTTTTTCATTTTGTACCTCTTTTTCTCCCCTCAACCCTTCCTCCTTGTCCTCTTCTTCCTTTTCCTCCTCTTCTTTTTCCCTGCAGAATCATCCGCGGTGAGAACGAGAGCTGGACCACCATCACGAATCTCACCAACTACCAAGTCCATCTCGTGAGGTCAGACCTAATGGTCAACTGCTACGCCCAGAACCAAGCCCTGGGGTCCACCTCCACGGCCTCCAAGGTCATCAGAGTCTTACGTGAGTGTCTGAGAGAGGAGGAGGAGGAGGCGAGCCTCCCACCTCCATTTCGGGTCGAGTGATTTGTGTTCTAGCTTACAGTAAATCAGGTGGACGAACTTAGGGAACAAATCGGTTGCTTAATTAATCGGGATTCCCTTTTGTCCTGGGTGCTGATCCCCTCACCTATATAGAATCACCTGAGGACAGCCTGAATGATATTCTGTTGAAAGTGTTTTATGTTACGTGGGTTGAGAACAATATCCTTATGGTTACCCTTGAATACCATTCGTACAGTAATCTATACTTATCCTAAGGGGCCTCTGATTCCCGAGTAAGGAGAGGACCGGAAGGTTGGACGACATTTCGATGACGTGATGTTTATAAAATCGTAGACACTTGTGCTTTCATGTATCGAGTGTTTAAAGTTTCCAGAGACACAACTGTGTCTTTATTCGAAGGTGACGGAGGTTTGGTAGAAAAAAGAATATCTATCAGCCACTGTAATGACAAATTTAACA
>NC_134778.1:22384999-22389999 GCF_046742065.1 Oratosquilla oratoria | reverse complement strand
TCTTTCTCCGTATTAATATATATACATATATATATATATATATATACTGTATATATATGTATATGTATATTTATATATACATATACATATATATACAGTATATATATATATATATACTGTATATATATGTATATGTATATATATACATATACATATATATATATATATATATATATATATATATATATATATATATATATATATATATATAATCTCTCCTTCTTTCCCACTTCCAGTTCCTCCATCGTCGCTCAAGATCAAGGTCCGACCCAGGCAGGTCAAGGCCGGTGCCATGGTGAACATCACTTGCGAGTCTTCGACCAGTAATCCGAAGGCCAACCTCACCTGGTGGAAGGACGGCTACGAGCACACAGGTCGCGAGGTGGGCTTTAAGGAAGGTCCTTTCGGAGGGACGACCACCAAGTAAGTAGTTTGCGTTTCCTTTTAACTTCCTTTCGTCTGAAAGCATATTACGCACTCTGAGTTGTGGTCTGGCACGTCAGACGACGATGTTCGATTTAGACAATGCAAGAATTCCTTTCCTTTATCTTTGTGAAGGGTAATGCCTATTTCTTGTACTTACAAGGATTTTTCTTTTCTGACTGATTATAGACGACGGTCTTCGGCTGAGAAAAAAGAAATAGCTCAAAGGATTACAAAGGATTACAAAGGCGGAGCATGCCGACAGGAGACCTTTGGGTCCATATCTAGGTCGGATGCAAAAAAATATATAATAATGATGAACAAATAAATGAATAAACAAAAACTATAATGATGTAAATAATAGATAGAATACATGAATAAATGCATAGGTATAGTTAAATAATAAACAGGTAAATAGTAAATAATAATAAATTGGCATAACTAATGATAAATGAGAATCTAACAAATGATAATAAACAAACGGACAAATGATAACAAAACAAATAAACAAATAATATAAGATAAATGATAGTCATTACAGCATCTTACTCAGGTGTTTATCTGAATGATTCTTAAAGCTTCGAACTGAACAACATTGTACGGCCTCTGCAGGAAGTTTATTCCATTCATTAACTACACGGTTGGCGAAGTTGTTTCTACCCACTTCCAAATCAAATCTATTTTCCGACAGTTTGAGACCATTGTTTCTTGTCGGATTCTCATTCAGTGTGAAAATTTTGTCACTTTTTTATTTGAAAATTATTTTGGTTTACTTTTTCGTTTAGGAATGTCCCCTGTGGGGCTACAAGGAGAAGGATGCCTAGTCCCACTCCCTGTCCCTTTCTTCTCGCCTCTTACGATCCAAGTGGAAATACTTGGTGGCAGTATTCTTTTCCCCCACCACAGGGAATTCCCCCACAGCAGAAAATGAATACTCAGAGAAATGGTACAGGACAGCAGCAAGGGGTTGGGGGACAGCATAACGGAGGGACAGTCGTAATATAAAAGTGTCATCATTTCTCTATGAAGAGTTTTCCTCTATCATAGACAAAATCAAAATGATGTGTGGCTCTGGTCCGTAGGGGCGCCCCATATAGACCCTAAAGTATTAACTGCATGCTACTTTACCACAATAACAAGCAGCCAATACCCCAGACGGGGGTGGGAATGATTTTATGCCTTTTCCTTTTTGGCTACCTCCCTTGTAAGGGGGAAAAAGCCTTGGTATGTGTATGTATGTATTTTGGATTACCATTTAATGCATATTATCACTTTATTGACTTTGTTCTGGTAAACACCAGACGATTTGGCTCAGTTTAGTGCCACTTGATTTCATTCATCTTAGTGGAGCTCTTCCTTGTGAACTGAACAATCTGGAAACTATCTCTAGTACCACAGGATTATTTTTAATGGTTTAATGTCGCAAATTCCACCCTATCGGGAGGTTCATACGGTTCCCCTTACAGAAGACTTTGTAGCGTAGAATCTAATAAACCCCGTTGGTTTGATTTTGCCGGTGGTGGGGCTCGAACCGCCATCCCCTTGACCTCAGACGTAAATTACAACACCCTAACCCGCTCGACCAACGAACTTCCGGAGGATTTTTTTAGAGAAGAATAATGTTTGAAGGGCAGAGAGGACCCAAAGATGGTTTTAGAAAATACATTTCATCTATTCCTTTATTTATTTTTTCATCAATTTATTTATTTATCTATTTATTTATTTATTTATTCATTCGTTTATCACTGCTTAGGGGGAACTCATCAGTGTCTGACTCATCAACGATAACATAATTAGTTTTACGGACAGCATTATGTCGAAGAAAAGAAGTTACAAAGGCGATAAAGGACAAATTTAAGAGAGTTAATGGAAAGGATGGAGAGTAGAATACAAAAGGTATCATATTAATCATGGACTGGAAACGAGCTCCAAATTTTGAAAGAAAAATGTGAGATCTCTGGTCCTTAAGGTCTCTTAAACGTCTGCATTAAACTTATGCTGTTAGTAAGAATATCCCTATTCACAAGGTTATCTAATCCTCTCTTATCAACCAGTTGTTTCAGCACTCACTACATGGTGACTAAGTCTATTTCACTTGTTAGCCACCCTTTTGGTAAACCAGTTCTTGCCTACTTCCTTTTTAATCCTAATTTTTTTCAGTCTAAACCCATTACTACGAGTCCTGCTATACCTGTTAGCTGGGTTATATAATCCTACGTTTAATACACTGCACTTTGAGATGTTGAAGTCTATTTGCCATTTCTCCGACTATGCATACAATTTATCAAAATCCCTCTGCATTATCCTAATACCTATTTTAGTGTCATCCGCAAACTTACTAATATCACTATTAATCCCATTGTCCAAGTCGTTTATATGCATGATAAACAAAAAGGGACCCAAAATAGAGCCTTGGGGAACTCCACTAGTAATACTGCCCCATTTGGATTTTATATTGTCAATGGTAACCTGCTGTTTTCTGTCACTAATTCATTCAAACACTTTTCCTCCTAAGCCATGGACTTTGATTTTATTTAGTATTCTCTGATGGGGCACCTTGTCGAACACTTTGCTAAAGCCAAGGTATATCATCGTAACTATCGTTATCATCTGCTGCCTTGTAGACGTTAGTATAAAAGGATAAAGGATTGGTTATACTACCTACTCTTGGTAAACCCATGCTGTTGATAACGAATCAAATTATGCCTCTCGATATGATCCCTGATACTATTAAAGATTTCAGCACTTTACCTATAATCGATTTCAATTTGATTGGTCTGTTGATGTACATAGAAGATTTATCACCATTTTCCAATACAGGAACAACGTTTGCCTCTCCCTAGGTAATAGGAGCGAATCTGTTGTCAACCGACTACTAGATACTTTTATTTATAATTTCAAATTTACAATTTTTTAGCACTCGCGGAAAAAAAATCCGAACCAGGGGGTTTTGTAGCTTTAAGTCTATCAGTCTGTTTGATTATATCTTTCTTACTAAAGCTGATGGTAGTTAGTCTATTTCTCTCTTCCCCCTGAAAATCGGGTTGCAATCAGCTATCAAATCTAACCTCTCTTTTGTAAATACTGAGAGAAGATATTCATTAAACGCCTTGCTATTTTTTCCTCTGTATATGTCAAGACTTCCTCGTCTGAGTTAATTGGCAGGATAAACTTTGTGTAAAGAAAAGAAGAAATAGAGTGGGATTATGATAGCTTTGCTTATAGAGGAAATCGATAAATACACTAAAAGTTCTGAGAAAAGGAGAAATTCAGAGGAAAAAATCAAGATTCGTATGAAGAAAAAACAGAATTCTTTGGGCATTCTGTATGAATGTGTATCTGCGTTTGAGAGCTTCAGACGGAATTTCATATGGGGAGGAAAAGAAGAGAACGGCAAGAGTTTGAGGAGAATCCTTTGGGTCTTTGACGAGAGTCTGACTCGAGTGTTTGGCTCTAATTTCCTCCCCACCTCAAATATACCTCGGAGACAAATCAAATAGCCTGGCGACAGCAATAATAAGAGGAATAGTGCCAAGAGGTACTGAAGTGATTAATCAAGATACAAGATAGACATTAACCAATCCGCTACCTGAAGTGTGCCAAGGAGATAAACAAGAAACTTTGTCAAAAGCCAGACAAAAGAAAAACTGGCACCCAGTAGGAAATGGGTTAAAGATGCTTTGAAATGGAAGAGGCTCAACACAAAGCAAGGCAGGGTGGAATGTATGCCTGGAGGGGTTCTGGGTGGGAAAGAGGTGGGTATAAAGTATTGAGGGAGAAGAATGGGAGCACGAGAAAAGAGAGGGACGAGACGAGAATTTGTTATGAAGAAGAAAAGAATAGAGGAGTATTGTGGGAACAGAGGAATAAGGATGATGATGGACTATTCCAAGAGGCCTGGGTGAAATGCCGTGGAGACAGTCGAAACAGAAAGATAAAGTGACATCCGGAAAGGAAAGGATCAGTTGAAATTGGCACCTCTTTCGCTGCTGAGTTAATGCCATGGGAATGAACGAATAGTCGAGCTGCAGAACAATGAGGAAAGAAGGGCACCAGGTACAGAAGAGGTGAACATCATCATAGCCGTAACGAGCACGTGAACAGTGTCTTCGCTGGTACAGCACCGTAAACGTGTATGTACAATTGGTAACCCAATCTCCTCCATGCATTATTTTGTATTATTTATCTTTGAAGCAAAGAAGAACAGGAAACGTTTGCTGTCGTAAGCAAGTGGCTAATGACTTGCTGATGTTCCACTAAGGATTGATCATTCAGAACCTACTTGAACAGTTAACAGTGTCGGTGGACCCTACTTCTCCAACTGTAGCTTATATCCGAGTGATTCTGAGCGCCACCAATTATGTTGAGCGAGTAATTAGGTAGACGCGTTGACCTTATTAAGTAGTGTCGACGACTAATTACTTCAAATTGCTTAAATGGCGGATGAAGGTGGAGTTGATTTAAGTAATGCTTAGATGAAAAAAAGATGAGGAGGAAGGAGGAGAGGAGAAAGAATTAAAGAAGAGGAGGAAGTTCAGGAGGAGATGTATCAGAAGTAGAATAAGATAGATAAAAAA
>NC_134778.1:22377499-22379999 GCF_046742065.1 Oratosquilla oratoria | reverse complement strand
AGGAGAAAGAGGAGTTGGATGGAAGAAGGAGGGGAGAGGAAAAAGAGTAAGTGGAAGTGAAAGGAAGGAAAGATGAGAAAGAGATGGAAGTAAGAGGAAGGGAAGAAAAAGAAAGAGGAGGCGGAGAGAGCAGAAGGGAAAGAAGAGGATGTAAACGAGAGGAAGGGGAAAAAGAGTAGAAGGCACGAGAGATGAGAGAGAATTAAAAGGAGAGAGAGAGAAAAAAAAAGGGTGAAAGAGAATGAAAGATAAATAAATATAGTGGAAGACAGCTGAGATAAAAGGATGAGAGAGAGAGAGAGAGAGAGAGAGAGAGAGAGAGAGAGAGAGAGAGAGAGAGAGAGAGAGAGAGAGAGAGTAAGAGCGTAAGAGCTTTCTGTTGAAAAAGTGAAATAGGATAGAGGGGAAAGAGAGAAGGATTAAGGGAAAAACGAGGAAGAAGACGAGGAAAAGGAGAAAGAGAAACGGTGGGTGAAAAGAAAGACAACATAAGTTAGCAAAGGATGATGAGCTGTGACAGCGGGAGAGGAAACAAATGACAAAGTTGAACCTAGTTTGCTCATTTCTCGTTATATATGTTCATATAAACAGGTTACCAGATTTGAACAATCCCAAAACGTACTATATTCTCCTAAATACACAATGTGTAGTGCATCTTTGATTAAGTAAGGTTTGGGCAGAGAAAAGAAGTAAGCCACTGGATTTAGAAGGTCTGAAATGGCGAATATTGACCAGAGAGAAATAGGAAGACATTAAATATCTGTTCATTTTCTTAAATACTGCTGCAAAAGTTCGTAAGAAACTCCGCCGTAAGAATCTATCTAAGAATATATATATATATATATATATATATATATATATATATATATATATATATATATATATATATATATATATACACGGAGTTAAACACGACAGCATTTTGTGTGTGTTTAACTCCGTGTGTATTAGTGAGAATCTGCGCCCTAAATATATATATGTATATATATATATATATATATATATATATATATATATATATATATATATATATATATAAATGAATATATGGTGTGAAGACATATAATGAAAAACTAGTTTACTTTAATTCTTGTGATTATCTTCCAAACACTTTATCAATTATATGGTGGTATCCTTTTCCATTTAGATTGTCTAGATTCCGCAAAGGCGTCCCATCCCATGTCGATTAACCTTGTCCATCTATATTACATGATTATTTTCTTTCATTCTGTCTCCCATTAGTCTTTTTCTTCATTCATTCACGTGACTTTGGTAATGACAATTATATTAATAATCTTTTCTTTTTTTCCCTAAAGTCGCTCCCAACGTCACCGTCTCCCCAAATGAGACTGTGTCTGATTCCACCGACGTTCACTTCCACTGCATTGCCAAGGGCAATCCTAAACCAGAGATCACCTGGACGAGAGAAGGATTCGACGCCGACAGAATGGAGACCAACTTGCGTGACGTAAGTAATCTATGTATAATACAAGGCCGCTTCACTCGCTGGTGTGTGTGGCTCCTGTGTTGACATCGTATTGTCCTATCTGGATGACCCGAAGTCCGCAGGTCTCAAGACTACATGACGTCAGGTCGGCGCCAGCATTTTAAGCAAATGTGAGCAGATTTTGTTTATTTAGCCCTCGACACACACAGGAACTACGAGATCTGTTTCTGGATTTAGTGAGGAAGGCAGTTTTACTGCAAAAGAATTACTTATCGATTGCAGGGTTCTTTGTTGCAAGATGGAAGGATGAAGGAGAAGGACGGGATGAAAGATGGGAAGAAGAGAATTAAGTAAAATCTAAAATTGTTGTAGAATATGAAGGCTAGGAAAAGGAGGAAGAGGAGGAAAGCAGGAGGAGAAGGAGGAAAAGGAGGAGGAGGAAAGAGGAGGAGGAGGAAGAAAGAGGAGGAGGAAAGAGGAGGAGGAGGAGGAAAGAAAAAGGAGGAGGAGGAGGAGGGGACAAAGTTAAAATCTTAGTGTAAAACAAGGCCGAATCCATCAACGTTGCCATAAGGGATTGGGCTATTGGGGCAGGTGACAGTCACTACTGAGAATTGCATAGGAGTGAGGAAATTGAACCCACAACTTAGCGAGTGTGAGACCAGCACGCTTCCGATCACGCCACTAACGCACTACAGGATGAACATACTGCAGGAGTGTAGGAAGGAAGGGACGAGGGAGAAATTAATACAAAGAAGGAAATGATACATTAATGCAGCGGGAAGGAAATAACCTCTAGGGTGTTGTGGACTCCTTCATGTCGAGGAGTGAAGATTGGAGTGTGATAAACAAGAGGATGCGTCGTTTGTGGAGGGAGGGCGATGGAACGTGGAGGGCGGAGGAAGAGATAGAGGGAATGCACTAAGTCTCGGCTGCTAAGCATTAGAGCATATGTATTGTAGAGTGAATAAAGGCAGACACCCTACAAGATTTCTATTGTAGAGTTTAATATTTCCTGGCTAGCTTTCGTATCAGATGGTAATTATTCTACAC
>NC_134778.1:22362499-22364999 GCF_046742065.1 Oratosquilla oratoria | reverse complement strand
GACTCTGAGATGGACACCTACCTTCTCGTCAACCGTAAGTATTAACCTACAAGGCCTTCACAAAACCATTTAATGACAGGTAGAACAAAGTTATAAACTGTAAAACACGTAGTGAAAGAGTTGACACCAGTTAGGTCTTAACACTTCTTTCTGAATCATAATCACGGAAGGTCGCAGAACGTAAAGATTCATCGGTATGTACTCTAATCATAAAATCCCCAATCTTCATTCTTTCAAGATCCAAGTAATCATCTTATTAAGTCTCCTTGCTTAACGCGTGAACATCAAAGTGTTCAACAAATGTTCTACGTGCCAAGATCAAAGCGTTCATCCCATGGATTTCTAGATTGTGTTCTATACGCGTAAGGTGTAGTGAACTCAAGAACATGTAAGCGTTCATTCCGCGAAGACCTCATTCAATTTGTGAATACCTTGAATGTATTGTTATTGTTTTGAACCAACAATGAGCCAAAGTAACAAGCCGCAGAAGAATATACGTTCAGCCCACACACAATCATGAGAATCCATTTTACAAAATTCAGATTGGCATAAAAAAAAAACTGTTTACACAGTTTCTGTCTTTTTCTTTCCAGAATTCTGAATTATAACGATAAAAAAATGATGCTAATTTTCCTCGATTTTTGTCTCGTTTATATTAAACTCATACCATAAACATGAATCGCCCCTTTAAAAATCATATAACCCCCTCATCTCCCGTGTTTTCAATTTAGTAGTTTTCCCTTCACTGCCATAGATGGTAGAGAATGTTCCATTGGCTTACTTCAAGAATTGCTCGGAAACTAAGTCGGCAAAATCGCTCTGCTTAATAAACTCTTGGTTTTCATCGACCGACAGTGTGAAGCATTACTTCTCCATCCCCATTCCCATTTTCTTTCATACCTTCGACATCTTTTCATATCGCTTAAAGTTAAGAATAGCCATCGCAATAATAAAGGATAAATTCAATATTTTTTTTCTTTCTCCCCTTCGTCTTCTTCTCTTCCGTGTCCACCTCATTCGCCTCTCCTTCTCTCTCTCTCTCTCTCTCTCTCTCTCTCTCTCTCTCTCTCTCTCTCTCTCTCTCTCTCTCTCTCTCTCCTCTCTCTCTCTCTCTCTCTCTCTCTCTCTCTCTATCTCTCTCCTCTCTCCTCTCTCTCTCTCTCTCTCTCTCTCTCTCTCTCTCTCTCTCTCTCTCTCTCTCTCTCTCTCTCTCTCTCTCTCTCTCTCTATCTATCTATCTATCTATCTATCTCTCTCTCTCTCTCTCTCCTTTACTTCACCCTCTCTTTCCCCCTTCACCCTCTTCCTCTCCCTCTCTTTCTAACTCACCCTTTCTCCCCCCCCCTTTCCCTCTCCCTTTCCCTTTCCCTCTCGCTCTCCCACCCCTCCTCTTTCCTCTCCTTTCCCTCCTCCCTCCTCCCTTTCACCCCCTCCATCCTCTCTCCGGTCCGACGCCTGATCCCACAGACAAACCGATCATCGACGGTTCCCCCGTGTACAAGAAGGCGGCCGCGGAGGCCGGTGGGACGGCCGTGTTGACGTGCAGAGCCTCGGGCGTGCCCAGTGTCGCCTTCGAGTGGAGCAACAACGACGGTTCGCCAATCGAACCCGGCATCTACGAGCAGTTCGGCAGACGTTACACTGTCAAGGACACAAGCGTAAGTACAAACTACCTATTCCTGTTGCATTTGTAGTTCTCGTTGTAGTTGTCGATGTAGTTGTAATTGCCGTTGTAGTTGAAGTTGTCGTTGTAGTTGTCGTTGTAGTTGCAGTTGTAGTTGTAGTTGTAGTTGTAGTTGTAGTTGTAGTTGTAGTTGTAGTTGTTGTCGTAGTCGTCGGTCTAGTTCCAGTTGTTGTTGTAGTTGTAGTCGTCGGTGTAGTTGTATTTGTAGCTGTAGTTGTTGTAGTTGTAGCTGCAGTTGCAGCTGTAGAGGTAGTAGTCATTGTAGTTGCAGTTGTAGCTGCAGTTATAGTTGCCGTTTCAGTTGTAGCTGTAGTTGCAGTTGTAGTTTCAGTTGTAGCTGTCGTTGTCATTGTAATTGTCGTTGCAGTTGCAGTTGTATTTACAGTTGTCGTTGTAGTTGTAGTTGTAGTTATAGTTACAGTTGTCGGTGTAGTTGTAGTTGTAGTTGCATTTCCAATTGTCGTTGCAGTTGTCGATGCAATTGTAGTTGTAGTTGTCGTTGCAGCTGTAGTTGTAATTGCATTTCTAGTTGTAGTTGTTGTTGTAGTTATAGATGTAGTTGTAGATGTAGATTTAGTTGCAGCTACAATTGTGCTTGTAAATATACTTGCATCATCAGAAAATATAATGATTGTAAAGAAAGTGATAATGATGATTACATTGATAATGAAATGGACTATGATAAGAATGAGCAGGAAGAGGGGAAGGAGGAGGAGGAAGAGGAGGAGTAGGAAGAGGGGAAGGTGGAGGAGGAGAGGGAGGAGGAGGAGAAGGAGGAGGAGGAGAAGGAGGAGGAGGAGAAGGAGGAGGAGGAGA
>NC_134778.1:22342499-22357499 GCF_046742065.1 Oratosquilla oratoria | reverse complement strand
TCCTTCTTCCTTTTCCCTTTTTTATTTTCCTCTTTTTTCCCCTCCTACATCCTCTTCTTTCTTCATCCTTCCTCTTTCCTTCTTCTTTCTTCCATCTTCCTTTTTTTTCCTTCCTTCTTCCTCATTCCTTCTTCTTTTTTCTTCTTCTTCCTTTGTCTTCATTTTTCTTTTTTCTCCCCTTCTACTTCTTCCTTCTCGTTTCCGCTTTCTCATTCTGTCTTCCTTCTTCGTCTTCCTCTTTCTATGTTTCTTCTTTTTTCTTCCTTCCTTCCGTCTTTTTCCTTCTTTCATCTTCTTCCTTCTTCCTCCTTCCTTCTTTCTTCCTTGTTCCTCATTCCTTCTTCTTCCTTCCTTCTTCCTTTTTCATTCTTCCCTCTTCCTTCTTTTTTCTACATTTTTCCTCATTCCCTCTTCTTCCTTCCTTCTTCCCTCTTCCTTCTTTTTTCTTCATTTTTCCTTCTTCTATTTCTTCCTTCCTTCTTCCTCCTTCCTTCTTTTTTTCTTCCTTCTTCCTTTTCTTTCCCTTCATAAACAGTTCTCCCCTCTGATGTATGTGTCTTTGATGGTGGTGAACTTTTCAGATATTTTTATGCAATTTTCAGGTGGCTGTACTTGTCTTATGGGACGTTGTTATAGTAACGAGATTGAAAGAAAACCAACAGCTTCAGTTTCTTGTCGAACTTTCCAAGTTCTTACTTCAATTATCCTAGAGCCGATTCCATGGAGTTGATTGAAAAGTTTTCGTCAACTTCGTATGGTTTCTTACGTGTTAATCATAAGTTTTCGTCAATTTCATATGGTTTCTAACGTGTTAATCATAATTCTTCGGTCTTTTACTCACAGCTTGTGGATGGAATGACGACATACGAATCTTTGCTGGAGATTAAGAACATCACGAACCGAGACTACGGTCGATTCTGGTGCCAAGCGAGCAACTCACTCGGATTTGCCAGAACAATGGTTCACCTTGACGGTACGACTCGCCCAGATCCACCCCTAGCATTTTCGGTAAGAACTTAATGTTTCTGTTTTTCATTAATTTAATCTATTTTAATTGAATTCCGATAGTCGTCCCGGGGCTCGAACCGAGGTCTAGCTCATGGCGACTGTCTGATATCAATTGATTAATATTCGCTGTGTTCACTTCAAGTTACTTCAATTTCGTTCATTTTTAATAATCTAATATAATTTCTTTAATTTTGATAATACAATAATTTCATTTAATTTCTTTAAATTTTAATTATTTTTGATAATATTGATTTACTTCCATTTTATTATCATTATATATATATACATATATATATATATATATATATATATATACATATATATATATATATATATATATTTTTTTTTTTTTTTTTTTACTGCTACAGCCTTAGAACATATCTCAAATTTTTATTCTGTCGAAATTTGCATTCTGATATTGATATTTAGTCTAAACGAATAGTATAGAATGAATTAGTGTGGCCACTATCTATTATTTTTCTATTTATCAAAACTACATTGTGAAATTCATGCCGGGTGTTCTTATGATTCTCATCTTCATTAAAGATATTTTCTCTTAATAGATGTAGCTCCTTCCACCTAGAAAAATGTATATTTCTAATTAAGCATTGTCGCTGTAAAAGCCTCTTTCAAATGCTACTATTCTAGATGGTGACGTTAAGAGTTGTAGAAAACGGGAGATTGTCGGATTGTAGATTTCATTCACTCTCAATCCAGGATATAACCTCATACCAGGTTATGGCTCTTTTAGATTCTCTGCGTAGCAAGATGGTAGCAGACCTAAGTCCCAATGTATGGTTTCTGGATCGAAGCTTCGTGACTGCTGCATTTGATTAGTCTTATTATGCGTCTCATGAAATATAACGTTAGTAGTGAAATATGCAAGGTGGCCGAGGACTGCCATGTGGTGGAAGGGTTGTTGGGTATGGCAGAATATTACAGTCACTAAACAGGAACTACTTCAGGAATACCATTACGGAACGCCATTACCACACTTTGATAACCCAAATGAACTGATATGGTGCACCAATAAGAATGTTTTTGGAGCTTGTGTGGAGGTTCAATCTTGCAAATCTCCATTCCATGACTTAGCTCTAAATATACTTCCTCCTTTCCTCGTTCTCTAGTAGTTTTCCTTCTACCTTATATCACCTAATTATTTCCTTCCATTCCCTCTCTCCCTTCATCCATTCCTCCCTTCCTTCTTCCCTCCCTCTTTCTTTCCCACTCATTCTCTCTTCTATACTAGTTCTGTGCTCTATCTTGCAAATCCCCCTTTCAAGACTTAGCTCTAAATGTACCTCCTCTTTCCTCGCTCTCTAATATCTTTCTTTCCATTCCTTCTCTCCCTTCATCCATTCCTCCCTTCCTTTCTCCATCCCTCCTTCTCTCCCATTTTTTTCTCTCTTCCATAAGAATTCTTACACTAATTCTATCTCTCCTCCCTCTTCACCATTTCCTCTTCCTTCATAATTCTTTCCATCGTTCCCTCCCCCTTTCTTCCGTGCCCTCTTCCTTTCCATTCCATCTCTTCCTCTCCTTCTCTTTATCCTCTATTCCACTCACAATATCATCTTCCCTCTGCTCAGGTCGTCAACGTTACCCACGATTCCATCACACTGCGCTGGAACCCCGGATTTGACGGCGGTCTGCAACAGCACTACCGGATTCGGTACAGGGAACCGGGTGCATCATACCAGGTGAGTTGTGAGCAGCGTTATCTCAAAGCTGCGCGCATATATGTTTTACAACTAGCTCTCATAAAAAAAATGCACAGGGTTTTCAAATTATATTCAAACCCAATAAGAGGTCCCATCCAAATATCAACTTATAAATTCTCTAAAAATATGGTAACTCGCCAACCGTCAAACCAATTTATATATATTTTTTTTGTACACAACTGCTTGGTGGAAGTAATATGTAATACAAATTTACAAATTGTGAATATTTGCTTAAATGATCAGATGGTGATTCGCATGGGTTTGCACATTCTATAAAGAGAAGGCAAAGTTTGCGCACAAACAAATTTCTGCGCAGACTCACAGCAAAAAATTAAAGGGAACATTTGTTGTGAGTGTAAGTTGTGTAAAATGGAAACCCCTTCAATCAAGGGACATTTCTTCAAGATGGCTGTGTGCAGTAAGAAATGAACAGAATATCATAAAAAGTCCGTTTGTACCCATCAACACGTTGCATTACATCATCACCGGCCAACAAGTTTTCCTTTTTTTTAACACCTGGAAAAGACTTTAACATTGTCTGGAAATGTATAACCTTTGCCGTACTTTTATAGTAACTAGCCTGTAACTTATCTCTCATTCTCTGAGAAAAATGAAGGGAACGACGTATTTTCCATTTTCTGTGAAGAGTTGTAAACCATCTTCCGTTTTCTGTGAAAAACGAATTTTTTAGAAAGTTGTGCATCGTCATCCTCATCCTCTCTGGGCAGATTACTCGGATAAAACTATAATGACCTCATCATTCATTCCCATGTGTGTCCATATATTACACTCAAGCAAGAAAACATCTCATTCTCTTTCTTGTGGATAGTAAAGACTTATTTATTTATTCATTTATTTATTTATCTATTTATATATTTAGTTAGCTAATTAGTTATTTATTTATTTATCTATTTATTGTCGCTTTTTCTTTCTACGGGTAATAGTATCCCACAACTGATATTGCTTTCTTACATATCCTGCATTTTTTTCAAGCAGTCACACGTTTTCTTTATATATACAAAGTAACCATATAATTTACCGTTTTCCTTTTTTTTTTAAATAACTACAATTTTTTTTTTTTTTTTTAACATATCAAGTCGCCACCCGACTTTACATTTTCCTATTACATCATGAGCCAAAATGTCTCGGATAGGTATACTTTTCCTTTGTAGTTCCAAGTAACCACCACCCAATTTTCCTGATTTAATTTTGCATATATAGTTCCTGTTTCTTTACCCAATATCCCAACGTTACATCAAACCCATTTTGTTTATCCAATTTCTCCGTTTTCTTTTCTACGTATCAAGTAACCACCCGACTTCACGTTTTCTTCCCTCAGTATTCCGACGTTTACCCTGAAAACGCCACTGAGTATAGTGTGGATGGTCTTGGGCTGGGAACTGAATATCTCTTCAGTATCTTGGCCTTCAACGATAAGGGAGAATCGCCTTTCACGCAGGAAAACGTCAGAACCAAGACACTGAGTAAGTGCTGTACCTTTTTCGATATTTTCTTTTTCAGTTTCAAATTCTACGTACATGTATGTATGTATGTATGTATGTATGTACAGTATGTATGTATATGAGTATATATATATATATATATATATATATATATATATATATATATATATATATATATATATATATATATATATATTTCTACCAGAGATGATTCTAGATTTTGTACCTTCGGTAAGGAAAGATACTCGCTAAATCTATAGGAGTCAAATGTCCCCTTTTAACATTGTACTGATAAAGTAAATTGTTCCTCTCGTTCGACTATTTCATTCGCTTCATTAGGACATCACCGAGCGCGGAAGAATGAAAAAAATAACACATCAAAGTAAAATATTTTCTTCAGAAATTTTATCCTTTCTTAAGTCAGACAATGTAATTCCGCTTAAAAAAAAAAAGTAAGCTTCTCGACACTGGTTGAACATACGTAGATAATTGATAGAGCGTTAGTCCGTGGAATTCTTGGCAACGAACGTAAATATCACCGACAGACGCTTTCATCCATAACAGAACACTATACTATTTATTATATATATACGAGTATTACAATGTTGATGCCACATATCACTATATACACGATTTTTGTTCCCAGATGTCACTTTTTTTTCAGAAAATGTCAAAAATTTTGTTTCCTTAACTGTACAATAAAATTGAACGTATATATACGATCTGCTGTCTATACATAATTCATCTTTATTTGCAAATCTATTAGCCGTAGATCCATCTATTTGATATGTTGATATATTTCATAGGTTTCGTTCTGGCTAAAACAAAATTGTTTTGGTCACTGGGGGAGGCACTTAAATTGAATCATATTCTATTTGGAATAATACGAATGTTAAATGAATTACCTCCAAACTCGTATATGACCAGACTAAAATCTAAACTCAATATCTTCATGAAAAGCATATTTTGATGTTGCCTGAAAGAGATTATTCATTTTTTTTTCTTTTGTGATTAGGGCCAAGCGATTTTAGTCAGCTGAGAGGCTGACACTGGATAAAAGTGGGTTTTTACCAAACTCCCCACTCCAACCCACATTTCCTCTGTATTTGCACCTCCAAATTGCGCTTATGTGTTCAACAGAAGTAAAATGAAGGGATGGTTGGGGTTAAAGACCAGAATAGAGTAGAAACGCAGTAATCAGACTACGAAGACAAGTGTCAGTAAATATAAACAGGTGCAAAGTAATAGCACCTTGTCTTCCTTTTTTTCTACATGATGGGACGAAGAGTGGGAGGGAAATCGTCAATAAAGTAAAGCAGCTTTGCTAAGGACGTACTGTGCCCTGCTGCATTGTCTCTGACCCAGGGCAGTGGGCAGGATACAGGGATGACCCGACATTCGTGAGGAGCTAAGATGAGAGGGGGGAGGGGAGGGGGGCGGATGGGAGTGGAACGGGTGGGGGGTTATTTCCCTCCGACTTGGCTACCTCTCTTATAAGGGGGAAAAAGGCTCTTGGTATATAGATAGACAGATAGATAGATAGAATGATAGATAGATAGATAGATAGATAGATAGATAGATAGATAGATAGATAGATAGATAGATAGGTAGATAGATAGATAGATAGATAGATAGATAGATAGATAGATAGATAGATAGATAGATAGATAGATAGATAGATAGATAGATAGATAGACAGATAGATAGATAGATAGATAGATAGATAGATAGATAGATAGATAGATATACAGATAAATAGATAGATAGATAGATAGATAGATAGATAGATAGATAGACAGATATGTAATCACCCCACATCCCTGTTACTATTTAATATGAATGATATTCTCACCTCTTCTTCATTCTGGAAGAAGAAAAAAATCCTTTGTCTGTGTTCTTTGTAAATATTGATTTCCTTTTCTCGCATGCTTTGTTACATTTCAAAGAATTCCCGACAAATATGATATGAGACTCTTTTCTAGAATTCTTTTCT
The DNA here is from genome assembly GCF_046742065.1 of Oratosquilla oratoria. Lineage (NCBI taxonomy): Eukaryota > Metazoa > Arthropoda > Malacostraca > Stomatopoda > Squillidae > Oratosquilla > Oratosquilla oratoria. The sequence continues at coordinate 22,351,314 of NC_134778.1, read as the reverse complement.
AGACTTCTCAAAATTAATTTCATAATTGTTTTCCTAATGTGTAGAAAAATGTCTTTTTTTTGTCTAAATCAATGTTTAAGTATGAAAATAATAATTGAAATGTGGTTCTTTGTTTGAAAGACAAAGCTTTCATCACTTGATTAATGCATGATTCTTTTTTAGCATGCAACTGTTGCCTCTAATGATATAAGATTATTTTCTAGTTTCCCCTTTGTAACTAACCTATTTCTCTTTACCTGAATGAAATTATCTGGCTTTAGCTGGAGCAAAGTCATCAACATAATCATTTGGATAGAAAGATTATCTCCTTTGCTATCATAACGTCAGTCGCTATAAAGGGTATTTTACCGTGGAATATACTTTATCTTCTGGGGTACCTTACCGTAGATGGTACCTTACCTTCTGGGGTACCTTACCGTAGATGGTACCTTACCGTCTGGGGTACCTTACCGTAGATGGTACCTTACCTTCTGGGGTACCTTACCGTAGATGGTACGTTACCTTCTTGGGTACCTTACCGTAGATGGTACCTTACCGTCTGGGGTACCTTACCGTAGATGGTACCTTACCGTCTGGGGTACCTTAAAAAAAAATGGACGATTTTCTCAATTTTGCCACGATGATGATCCCCAAGAATATTAGAAATATCGCCAGCGAGGCGAATTATAATTTGCATTACAAATCACGATAGGAAACGAGGTAACGTTTGCATCAGTAAGCATTATGTTTCCTTTAACGCCTGTAGTTCACCGTGAAGATAATTGTTTTCTACAAAAAAAAAAGGTTTATGGACTATTACAAATAAAATACTTCTGAGCTTATAACCCACTGCGGAGAAGCACTCTGTAGTTTACGAACAAAGCTTTAAATTTACTCGTGGTCCAGAGGATTACGAACAGGTCCGTTTCACACAACCGCCCTTTCCATTCTAACCTAACTCAGGCTTCCATCACGATTATTGGCAAACAGGCTGGTTAGTAATTCTCTAACTCCACGGGAGTATAATCCTCCATCATTCTTTATTTTCATTTTTTGTGTTAATTTTTTCCGTTTCGCTGAAGAATCTTTACCCTGTAGCCCCCAATAAATTGTCTTCAAGCGGAAATAAACTTACGGAAATCTAACACCATAATACCACTTTCACCGTGTAATTACAACGCTTAGTTTTATTTGGTCTTATATTCCATAAAGCAGCAGCTATTTGATAGTTTTTACGTAGAAAAACACGAAAAATATTCTCAGCAATAGGTTTTACTTTTGGGGACTCTTCTGGGGCCTGGAGAGAATATGAACTGCCGGACAATGGATACAAGTTTTGGTTAATAGCTGTGTTTACAAATCTACCCCTTTAGTCCTGAGGTCGCTTCTTGGGACCTCATCCATCAGTTACCTGTAACCTTATGGCGACGTCCTGCCCCGGCGTCAAGTACCTGATAACATCGTGCAAGCTGAGATGGTGACTCTTAGTCACGTGACCGGATTGGGGGAAGTTTTCATCTCCACCCGATAACTCGCTTGCCTGACCACAATCTTGATCTTTTCTTGTCCCCCCGGATTCCTGGCCACTCTCTCTTGTCTCTTCCTATCCTCTCCGCTCAACCACTCACTCGTACTTCCACTCCCTTTCCCACTTCATCTCTTTCTCTCTCTGTCTCTCTCTCTCTCTCTCTCTCTCTCTCTCTCTCTCTCTCTCTCTCTCTCTCTCTCTCTCTCTCTCCTTCTTTAATTTTATTTGCTCTCCACCACTTGTTATATATATATATATATATATATATATATATATATATATATATATATATATATATATATATATATATATATATATATATATATATATATATATATGTATGTATGTATCATACACATACACAGACACACACACACGCACACGCACACACACACATATGTTTATGCACACACGCACACGAGCACACACACGCACTCCCACTGGTCTGTTTTCGGCATGTAATTACCTGACGGGAAGTGAGTTATGTCGAGGAAACGATAATACTCTTAGATCGTCAACCAGTCTCAGGGTTTGTGTCACTCCCACACGTCCACATTCTTCTCCCCCCCTTCTCCCCCTCCTCCTCCTACTCCTCCTCTTCTTTCTATTCCTCCCCTAACTTCTCTTTATTTTCCTTCTCTACTTTTAGCTCCTTCTCCTCCTCGTCCTTCTATTTCTCACCTACTTTCTCTTCCTTTTCCTTCTATTAATTCTCTTCCTTTACCTCCTCCTCCTCCTCCTCTACCCACTTATGCTTTTTCCTCCTTTCTCCCCTACTTCTCCTTATTTTCCTCCTCCTCTTCATTCCATTTCTCACCTAATTTCTCTTCCTTTTCCTTCTATTTATTCTCCTTCTTTACCTCCTTCTCCTCCTCTACCCACTTTTCCTTAATTTTCTTCCTTCCTCTCCTATTTCTCTTCCTCCTCCTCCACCTCCTCTTTTTCATCTTTTTCCTAACTACAACTATTATTTTCCTACATCCCCTCCTCTTCCTTTTCCTCTTTTTCTTCCTTGCCCTTCTCCTCTTTCTCCATCTCCTCCTCTTTATTCTCCTCCTCCTCCTCCTCCTCCTCCTCCTCCTCCTACTTCTCAATTTTCTAATTCTTCTCCTCCTTCTCCTTCGTCTTCCCTAAATTTTCTTCCTCTTCCTATTTTCCTTTTCTGTCTCCTCCTCCTCCTCCTCCTCCTCCTCATCATCATCATCATCATCATCATCATCATCATCATCATCATCATCATCATCATCATCATCATCATCATCATCATCATCATCATCATCATCATCATCATCATCATCATCATCATCATCATCATCATCATCATCATCATCATCATCATCATCATCATCATCATCATTCCCCTTCCTTTTATACTCCCTTCATTTAAATCACATCCCTTCAATCTTGCCCAGTCTGGGTCATCAAATTAATTCGAAATTAAGGAGTGACCATCTTGTAAAGATCGCAAGGTTTACATAATTGCGAGAACCCGCTTTGAGTCCTAAGAAGACTCCCTTGTCACTATCTCCTTCCTTTTTTCCCTTTTTTTATTTTCTTTTATTCCTTTTTTTTTTTCTTCCTTTATTCTTTGCTTATTTCTTCTATACATTTCCACCTTCTTTACACCTCATCCTCCAGCTCTCTTCCCATTTTTCATCTTCCTTGTCTTCCTCTTCTTTTCTCTTTTATTCCTTCTCTTACTCCTTTTCCTCCTCCTCTACGTCCTCACTCTTCTCTTCTTCCCCTTCGTCCTCATTCTTCTCCTGCTTCCTCTCCTCTCCTCCTCCTCCTCTTCTTCCTTCCCGTTCTCATTCTCCCCCGTCTTCTCTTCCTCTTCCTCCTCCTTGTCCTCATTCTTCTTTCTCTTCTCCTCCTCTTCCTCCTCCTCCTCCTCCTCCTCTTCTTCTTTCTCTTCTCCTCCTCTTCCTCCTCCTCCTCCTCCTCCTCTTCCTCTTCCTCCTCGTCCTCATTCTTCTCTTTCTTTTCCTCCTTGTACTCATTCTTCTCTTTCTTCCTCTCCTCTTTCTCTTCATCCTCTTCCTCTTCGTCCTCGTCCTAATTCTTCTTCTTCTTCTCTTTCTCGTCCTCGTCCTCATTCTTCTTCCTCTTCTCCTCCTCTTCCTCCTCCTCATCTTTATTATTTTCCTCCTATTCCTTCTCCTCGTCCTCATTCTTCTTCCTCTTCTTATCTTCATTATTTTTCTCCTATTCCTCCTCCTCGTCCTCATTCTTCTTCCTCTTCTCATCTTCATTATTTTCCTCCTATTCCTCCTCCTCGTCCTCATTCTTCTTCCTCTTCTCCTCTTCTTCTCCCTCCTCATCTCCCTCCTCGTCGTCTTTGCCATCCTCTTTCTTCTCCCTTTCCACTACGTCCTCACTCTTCTCCTCTTCTTCCTCCTCGTCCTCATTTTTCTCCTTCTTCCTCTCCCCTCCTCCTCTCCCCCTTTCCACTAGTGCGTTTCTCTGGTGCCTCTACAAATCTTTATACGAGTAAAATAAACTCACTTTAATCAAGTTGAACTTAGATTTCCCACTCTCAGTTACTCCCCAAACTCCCTTATTAACTTACTTACTCTTTCCTGTTGTGACTCCCTCTCTCACTACCTCTTGCTGGACTCCTTGCACTCCCAGCCCCTTCCTCCTCCTACACTCCTCTATGCCTTCTCTCTCCCTCCCTGCTCCCTCACTTCTCCCCCCAGTGCACCTCCTCCTCCTCCTCCTTCCTTCCTCACTCATCCTCCGGCTGTAATTCCGCAAACATAATTTGATACTTTCTTTTCGATCATGTCATTTGCTTTTATTTATTTATTTTTTTACTTCCTCCTCACATTCCTGTGTATTCTTCTAATAGGTATTTCTTTTTCTTTTTCTCTTTTGTCCCTTATTCTCTTGCTCTCTCTCTCTCTCTCTCTCTCTCTCTCTCTCTCTCTCTCTCTCTCTCTCTCTCTCTCTCTCTCTCTCTCTCTCTCTCCTTGTGTCTTTCTCTCTCTATCTCTTTCTCTCTCTCTCTCTTATTCTCTTTCTCTGTATCTCTTTACCTATACGCACACACATATATGCATGCTTATTGACACACATACACACAAATACACAAACGCTCTAACGTACACACACGCGCGCGCACGCACACACACAGACACACACACACACACACACACACACACACACACACACACACACACACACACACACACACACACACACACACAACTCGACGGCGCAGTGGTAGCTTTCGTGACCGTGGCTACAGCGCGTTCGAGTTTGAATCCCGCCCACGGCTGAAATAATTTCAGTATTGCTGCGCTGTGAGTCGTTACTCCATCTCTCGTGGGCGGGGAGTTGTGTGTGTGTGTGTGTGTGTGCGTGTAAGGTCACAGCATTACCCATACATCGGTCATATATGAGCTCTGAGCTCTCTTCCGGGAGGATAATAGCTGTCGATCACGAGTCCAACACGTAATTCAAAAGACCATGGTGAATCACTCACACATACACACACATACACACACACACACACACACAAACACACACACACACACACACACACATACACACACACACACATAGACACACACACACACTGACACGCACGCACACACACACACACACACACACACACACACACACACACACACACACACACACACACACGCACACACGCACACTTAAACACACACAAATAGACACACACACACATGCACACACAAAAGAAAAGCAAACAAACAATTAGTCAAACAATAAAAAAGGCGAGGGGCAAATACTCTCTCGTTCCTCCCAGCGCGGGGCCTCTCTCCCCATGCGGATAATCTGTTGAGGTAATATCTCCATTGCTAATAGGGGATGGAGGGCTTGCAGACATTTGAGGTGCCAGTTCCGGCGGCACAGGTGCCTGATGTACGATAAGTATCCCCGGCCCCGCCCCCCCTTCTCGCTGCATATGCTTTATGTCACTGTTTCCGCGACGACACACTAAACAAATGCGCCATCTCTCTTCACCCCTTCCGTGTTGGTGTCTGAGGCTTTTGTCATCGCTGTCGCTAGGCCATTTTATCTATATGCTGTATGTTTATTGAAAGGGTTCTCCTAGTTCCCGCTCGTTCTGGGGTGATATTGAAATAAATGAAGCATTCACGCTGTAGAAGATTAAAAAGGAAAAGAGACGTCTTGTGTGGACAACGTTTAGACTTGGTGGACATTTTCAGAATTTAAAGGAATTAATTTTGTTAGCAGAGTAGAGCTTCTCGTGAGCTGCATTCTTGGAAATACGAATAAGAAAGCAGGAAATGTTGCACCTGCTTACACGCAAAAGAAAACGAAAAGTTGTTCGCCTGCCAACACGAGAGAGAAAATGGGAAATTGTGCACCTGCTAACACGAAAAACTGGAAATTTTGTCATAGCCTACGTTTAACCTTAGGCACTGTTCACACTTATTTTGCGGAAACCGCGGTAGTGCCACATAGTCAAGGAAAAAATGCAGGGTTGTGTAAGAACACCTCCGTTGACTTACATTGAAATTGAAACGCCGCGGTTAGAACTACTAGTGTGAAGAGGGCCTGACACAAATGACCTCGTCTTATACATTTGTTCAAGCTGCTGGCAAGCTTTTGTTTTATCTAAGGAAAAAATTCCTAGATATGAAGGAAATCTTTCACTCCTGAACATTTCTAGATTAATTGTCCACTTTCTAGCTAATTATACTTCCACCGATAGATAAAACTTTGTTCTCTAGAACATATTTTCAAGGTCAAAAACGGGTTTATGGTGCATGGGTACCCTATTTTTTTTTCTTATATATAATTAAATGGTATGACTTCGTTTACTTGCTTCTGGATGTCTTGGGACATTTTTTTTTTTTTCTTAGGCTACAATGAATGTTCTTGTTCCAGGACCTGGCCTGACTAAACAGTCATGTTCTTAGAACAATTGTCAGAAGTTCGGAATGAAGGATTGCATGACGATCTTTTCTTTTCATCAAATGTCTCGCTTTTGCCTATTCTTTCTCGGCTCGGTTCTAATGGTAATCTTGGCCTGTCAGGGAGACAAACTCACTACTTGAACTTTAACTAAGATGATAAAGTTAAGGAAGGATTAGCATAAATGAATTTCGCATTAAACGGTGGAGGAATAAAAGAGGTTACTTGAACTAAGAAGCTCAGTGACAGCTGGAAAGAAAGGTTGGCACTAGGCTCAAAGTACTTAATTTTATGCATGCATACCTTCTTATTCCTTATCTTTCGTTCTCTTTTATTTCCTAAAAATGTGTCTTTCGTTCTCTTTTCTTTCCTAAGAATGTGTCTTTAGTAATATTTTGGTCACCGTTTTGCATGTCAAATCTTATCCTCTTCCATTTCCAATCTGTTCAAATAAATTTCATGGAGACTTATTGAAAGTAAAAAAGAAAATAAAATAAAAATAACTTAATCAGAATATGTCAACACGTGTGACTACGAAGGAACGTATATCAAATTACCACGAAAATTTACAAACCACTCAATATCATTACAGTTCAAGTCTCCCTTAAGTTCATTTGAACAGACCTTAGTTAGCGATTGTAGTTGGTGGTGGTGTAGTTTGTATCATGGGCCTGGTTCCCGTCCCCCACAGGTACACCTCCCCCCACGACAGCACCTGCCCCGGGCACTGTGGCGCCAGGGGCCAGGGTGCCCAGCCTCATGATCGTCCTGTTAACCTTGGTGGGCGCCGCTCTCCTTGTCCTCAACGTGGCACTCGTTGCCTGTTTCATTCGAAGAAGGGCCAGAAAACGTATGGCAGGTAAGATCTCTCCTCTTCATCCTCATCCTCATCCTCATCCTCATCCACTTCCTCCTCCTCTTCCTATTTCTCCTCCCCTACTCCTCCTTGCTCTTCCTCCTCCTCCAGGGTCCTGTCCTCCTATTTATTCTTCTTTTTCTTTCGAAATCCCTTCTCTTTTTCTTTCTATCTACCCATCTATCTATCTATCTATCTATCTACCTATCTATCTATCTATCTATCTATATATATATATATATATACATATATATATATACTGTATATATATATATATATACATATATATATACAATATATATATATATATATATATATATATATATATATATATATATATATATATATATATTCCTTTTCTTTTCCTATCTCTCTTCTTCTTTTCAATGATGTTTTCCAACTCTGACCCATTCCTCCCGTTCCTCATGTAGCCCTCTTCCCTTTCTGGTCCTCCCGAGACAGCCGCTCCTTTTTCTCTCGTTCCCCGTAAGATTAATCCCCAGTGGAGTTCGCACGTGTGAGTGTGTTCGTGTGTTATTGTGTCAACGCAGGCTCGCCACCGCTGACCGAGGTGGAACGCGCCATTTCTCGAGTGTTAGCGGACAAGGCCGACCTTCCCCGAGTGGTCACGCTCTCCGTCTCTACCGTGGGAGCTCTCCTCGTTCTCATCAACGTCGTCCTCGTCGCTTGTGTGGTGCGCAGGCGCAGAAGGAAGGGGAGCAATGGTAAGGCGGTAGCAGGTCCTAACTTCCCCGCATCGGCCCTCCAAGGGACAGGTGGCGGACCATTGGTGGTGGGTTTGGGAAAGAAAGTAGTTTTCCTTTCCGTGGTGGTTGGTCATCAGTGATTGTGAAAGCACGTGGTGATGGTGACAGGAAGGTAGAATTATGTGGCAGTGATAAGATGGTGGTGGTGGTGTTAATGATAATGATGATGATGGTGATGATGATAGTGGTGGTGGTGGTGGTGGTGGTGATGATGATGATGATGATGATGATGATGATGATGATGATGATGATGATGATGATGATGATGATGATGATGATGATGATGATGATGATGATGATGATGATGATGATGATGATGATGATGATGATGATGATAGTGATGATAATTTCCACTGCTTTTAACAACAAAACAGTAGTTACGTAATCTCAATTCTGATCAAATTATCTAAGACACTAACTGTAGAGGGTTAACTAACACCAGTAAGGAGGTTAAAAGAATATTTCTAAACTAACTACAAAGGTTGGCTTTCAAGGAACTAGAGAACATAGTTTGGGTTCTGTTGGTCTTTCGTTCGATCCGCTTGCTCGGACAGTGTATATGTGGCCCACACCTCTTCTCTCTCTTCCACGCTTAGGACCCATCCTCGGAGCAATCTTGAGTCGGAAAATTGGCTCGAGGCAGACGAATAAGACCTCATTCTGGGATCGATTTTCACAGTCTGCCCGTGCCACGGGATGGTGCATGACAAGGAGATCCTTCTCGGGGCATCTGCGAGCTCCGTGCTCCTTTGCTCGAGTCGGAGATTGCGA
>NC_134778.1:22332499-22334999 GCF_046742065.1 Oratosquilla oratoria | reverse complement strand
ACCTACGGGACTCTGGGCCGTCGAGGTCATCCCACAGATCACTACAACATCAACCCTGACCCCCACTACTCAACCGCACCCCGCTACAGCACCTACAGCACCCAGCAGCAGCCACAGCAGCCGCCCCTGCAACAGACACCTACAAGTCACGCCCATCCTCCGTCCTCACACGCCCACGTTCCTTACCAAAACAGCAACGGTTCCCTCCGACGCAACGTTCCTCCTAAGTTACACTTCCCGAAGGACTACATCCGTAATGGTTCTATGAATATCCCAATATCCTCAGGGCAATCTATGGGTCCTCTTTCTTCGGGTGGAGGCGTTGGAGGAGGAGGAGGAGGAGGAGGTGGGGGTGGTCTTGGGTACAGCAACAAGCCGACCTCACCCACGAGGACTCATCCCGCCCCCATGCTGTCCACCTTTGCCGCAGAACCTTCTTCACCGCAAGGTGGTGGAATACCCCTCGAGCAGCGGGGACACCTCGTCTGAGAGCGCCGACTCTGAGGACCTCTAGTGTACGATTAGCGAAGCCTAGGATCTCCACAGCCTCGCGGGCTGCCCCACCTAAGACCGTCGTTCTCCTACAAGGGGAGGAGCTAGCGTCGCCCGTGTTTTGACAACCGCGATGAACCTCTGGATAATTCCTCCTCCACCGGTTTCAGGATGACGAAAGCCACCTGATGAGGCGACAGGTCAAAGGGCACCATAGCTTAGGTCACGGGGGAGGCGCCTCCCGTCTGTAGGAGGTGTTCCAGCGGTTGAAACAATGGCGGCGGATCAGTCTCCGGTTTTACAACGATATATTGTGCGGGTTATGTCATCTCGCAAACCCAGTGTCCCCCTTCCCCCAACCTCCCACCCACCCACCCACCCACCACTCTTAACATGCCAAAAGCTTAACATATCAGCGATTCTGACCTTCCAAACCCCATCTCCCACTCACCCGTACACTCCAGACGACTCTCGATGGACGACCTTCTCCTGTAAACAAAGAAAACAGTCAGGACAAACGCGACGTCACGTGGTCGGAAATACACGATGACGTCAGAAGATGGGGGGAAAGGTCAAGAGGGAAGGAGTCAACTGACCTTATTTCAAGGCATAAAGGCCTTCGAGCTTCAGGCGAGTGTTGGAGAAAAGAAAATGTAGTTAAGGGAGTCCTTCCATTTCCGAAAATATGGAATATACTCATCAGGAAAAAATAGGTGACAAGGAATCAAGAACCAGGTTGTATAACGTGTGTGAAATGTTAATTGCTTAGTCTCCAAAAGTTTCCCTTGTAAGTAATCATCTTTCCGAGAAGTGAAAACTTATCAGAGGTGATGAGGTCACAAGTTGCGATTGGCTGATCACAGAGTGGCTACTCTCGTACTTAAGTAAATATGATCATGATCAATCAAGCGACTTTTGTGTCAGCGTTAAATCCAGCAACTTTTTACCCCCAAACTAAAGTGGAGTGAAATCAGGAAGGTATAGACAATGTACAAATTGTCGCCACTTGATAAGGAAGGGAGAAAAATACAAAAACTACATGAATTTTTTAACTACTGATTATATATATATATATATATATATATATATATATATATATATATATGTATATATATATATATATATATATATATATATATATATATATATATATTCCTCTTTTGTCATATCTCTCACAACTGCTCACTATTATATTAATGTTAAAAACTGGACCATAGGATTGAGTTTTGGACTACTCCCACGGCACGGGCAGTCCACCCCAAAGCAGGGCCAGGGTGGGAGCTTTCTTCGGTGTCTTGATTTGTTTTTTCGATTCAAGATTGCCATATGATGTGAGTGAGCTTCAGGCAAGAGAAACAAGAGACGTGAGTGAGAAAAATGTTCCGGAAATCCAGGACCTGGTATGAAGATGGTAATACCAGCAACCCAGGTGATGGCGTGTAACAAACATGGTTGAAATGGAATAAACGCTTTTGTGTTCAAAGACAACAAAGTGACTTCGACTGTGATGAAATATTAGGTTTGATGATTTTGATGGTGATAGAAAACACAATGGTGATATCGTTTGTGATCAGGGTGGTATTGGTGGTGGTGATGATGATGATGATGATGATGATGATGATGATGATGATGATGATGATGATGATGATGATGATGATGATGATGATGATGATGATGATGATGATGATGATGATGATGATGATGATGTCGATGTCGATGATGACGATGATGTCGATGGTGATGACAATAACTAGGTTAATACATGATGCGTGTCGATGTTTTGAAAACTGTGGATATTTTATACGTACATATATGTATACACATATGTATCTATATATACATATTGTTCCATATGAATGAACTGTTTCCTTACGGGGTGCTTCGAATCTTCAATGAAGCTTTCGAGCCTTCGGCGAAACCTTCAGATCTCCTGAAGGAGGTGTGAGCCACCCTCGAAGGTGGCGGCGTGTTCGGTAACCCTTCCAGGAACGTCTGTGTTACCAGGGGC
>NC_134778.1:22322499-22324999 GCF_046742065.1 Oratosquilla oratoria | reverse complement strand
CGAAAACTATCTTCCTCACTCAAGATTCCAGAGAGTACCGTGAGAAGGTCTTTTCTATCAAACTAATATGAATGTGCTTATCCTAACTTCATGTAACCTTCAACCCATGCTAAAGGCAATCAAAGAATCATCTTCTTCCATATGGAAGAAAACGGAGTTTTGAGGTTTGAATCTTAGAGTTTAAAAGTATGAACTGAAGGAGAAGGACACCAGATGTATTAGAGGGTGTTTAGACGGGCTAACGGTTCGTCGAACGCGGTTCGACAGACACGTGTTGAAAGTGATGTGTGAACGTGTGAACGGGGTATTTGGGGTTTAACCAACGTGTTCGACAACCAAATACCCCGTTCACACGTAAAAATTAATAGAAGAGATGAGACGAGGTAGATGAAAAAATTAAGGAGAAGGACGAGTACTGGGTTAGGAAAATGTAGAATTAAGAAAGGAAGAGGTAGAGAACTAGGAGGCATAAGAAAGAAATAAGAAAAGGAGAAAGGAGAGTGAGGAAAGTCTTATGTCAATAACTTTCACTGACTGTGGACGAAAAGGATACAGTTTCTATTGCGAACAAATAAAATAAGCTCCTCTCTTTTTATTCTATTTATGTATATATATATATATATATAATATATATATATATATATAACTATATATATATATGTATATTTATATATATATATACATGCATGTATGTATATGTATATGGATATGAATATGTATATGGATATGTATATACATATGTATATGTATATGCATATGTATATGCATATGTATATGGATATGCATATGTATATGCATATGTGTATGTATATGTATATGTAAATGTATATGTACAAGTATATGTATATGTATATGTATATGTATATGTATATGTATATGTATATGTATATGTATATGTATATGTATATGCATATGTATATGCATATGTATATGTATATGTATATGTATATGCATATGCATATGCATATGTATATATGTATATGTATATGTATATGTATATGTATATGTATATGTATATGTATATGTATATGTATATGTATATGTATATGTATATGTATATGTATATGTATATGTATATGTATATGTATATGTATGTGTATGTGTATGTGTATGTGTACGTGTATATGTATATGTATATGTATATGTATATGTATATGTATATGTATATGTATATGTATATGTATATGTATATGTATATGTATATGTATATTTAGGTAGAAGGCCATGTTTAATGTATGATTTGAGAAAATCAACAGCAACAATGGTATTGTTGAGTTTGTATTGAATCACTTTCTTGTTTCCAATGGCAAGTTTTTGGGCAGTAGTGAGGTTGTTAAGTATAAATCTAAAATAAATTTTGAACTGCTATCAGATCTCGCCTAAAACAACTTCACCGTGCACGAAATTTTACGCTTACACAAATAGGTAAGATACACCGTCCTCGCCTTATATGCAAAGGGGGACGGAGAGGGGGGGGTCGCCGATTAATTGAAGCGGCCTCGCTGTGGATGTACTGTGTCTTGCGACACTGCTTCTGACCCAGGGCGGTGGGCAGGGTGCAGGGATGACCCGTCATCCAGGAGGTGCTCAGATGAGAGGAAGGGTGGGAGGGGTGTGGAGTGTATTTAGGGATGAAATGGGTGGGAGTGTTTTTATGCCTTTCCCTTTTTGGCTACCTCCCTTGGAAGGGGGAAAAAGCCTTGGTATATGTATGTACACCAGCATTTGCCATGATATACGATAGCACGATTTAAATAGCCTGCCTGGTCGTGTTGTGCGTCGGTGTCTGGGAACCTAACCTGTTTTTTCCCATAAGATTTGTTATTCGCCCAACACGAATTTCGTCCTGCACGACGACTAAGGAACCTAACGCTCGTGTTCGGCGAGGTCTGACTGTATCTATCTCTTTTATTCTCCTAGACGTCTTTCGAACTGACTCGGTCAACCTAAGTGTGGGAGTTACAATAGGTGGTGTGGACATAGGTTATATTGGTCCTGCACATAGAGAGGTCGCGTGGTATGCACTGTGATCTCTGCGTACCTGAAAGTAGCAAGTACCAATGAACCATAGTGTAAGTGTGTAAGTCTTAACTGGTTTGTTCGATTTCGACGGCTGTTTGGGAGTGTAGTTGTGGGCATGGAGAAATAACACAATACCATCCTTACCAGACCAATAGTGAACGAGAACACCAGAATCATCTACAAATAGTACGACCTCCTCCAACTTCAGATGGCCAAATCAGTGAACATCTGCACGGAGAAACTGTCCATCAACACTCAATTTACGCCCACAACTAAACTCCCAGTCAACCGTCAAAATCAAACACACCAGTACAGACTAAACCACCGACTCCTTTCCTAACTTTGTTGGTTGAGATGTCGATAATAAATATCATAAAAGATTTCCCCTACATAATGATACAGGCCTCGAACTCCAAGTCGTCTGCCCATGCCTCCTGAGTTACGACACATTCTCTGATGAATTTCCATATAAGTCGTC
>NC_134778.1:22294039-22296999 GCF_046742065.1 Oratosquilla oratoria | reverse complement strand
TGTTAGCATCTAGACCTCCTAGAAGACGTAATCTACCACCAAAATCTCCTAGACATTCATCTACCACCTCTGCTTATACTATCGGCACTGCACGTATGCTTCGGTGTAGACAGAGTAGCCTGGTAATTCGACCTGACGTCTTCACGCACCTGGTCACCCTCGGTCAGGTCGCTATTCTGTCCAGCCGGAACACCGCCTGCACCCGCCGCTGGACGCCTCACCAACACCTAAAGGATTGCCACCAAGCCAAGGCAGTTTACCATTTGATACAAATTGTTTTTTCCTACGGGATATGTCTATCCTGTCCAACCTCGGACAACTGTACTGTCATTTGTATATAGGTATATGCTATGTATAAGGTCGTTAAAAACCTATCCTGATCTTCTAATATTTGCTTAAAACTGCATATTGTAAATTAAATATAATCTACGTCGGCAACCTAACCACGAGCCATGTATATGAAACACCTCCTGTCACCAAATAAAGAAGAGAAAGACCACAGAGAGAGGAGGCAGAGCTTACACGTTGCATCCGGCTGCTTTATATTCTAAAAGCCTCCCGAACACCGCCTCAACTACGACCACGTAACTACCAACTAACTCATATGTTGAGATACCATCCAAACATATCTGGCGGCAGCGCGGGTGATCCAAACATATCTGGTGGCCTGCGCGGGATCCAACATATCTGGCAGCAGCAAGTCGGAATTCAACTAAGCAAAAGTATCAGCAATGCACAAGATCCCGGATCAGCAAGAAACGTTGTGCAACCATTACCAAACGGGCCAGCAAAGCCCATCTAATATAATCTCGAACCTTCGCTGTGAGTTCCTACCCAGCGAAGCGAACGAGCTAGCCAACGCACAAGGGACAAGTTATCCCAGCGAGGCCACCTATCCAGCGAAAGCGGGAACAACACAGCTTCAAGCCATCTCTCTTGCTGTGTGAGCCAGCCCAACACAACAGGACAAGTCATCCCAGCGACCCACCCCAGCAACCGGCAACGAGACAAAGCCCATCTCCCTCGCCGTGACCCAGCTCAACAACATCATTCAAAGGAAGTATCGCTCTCATGTCCGGAAGTCGGGCCGACACCTTTCAAAAACTGAAGAATTCCACAAAAGAAACTAACCCGTTGTCACCCTTCTCATTCTTCCAATATTTCTAGATCTGCACCATCGCACCACACTCCATCGAATTATTCAACTTCCACCTCTCGTGAACCCTTCACCATCGCTTCACCTCGTCAGCACTGTAAGTAGATGCCTGTATTTATTGGGGCTAGGTGTAGCTCTAAATTGTTGTGTGAGTGAGTTTAAGTGAAGGCAATCCAGTGATTTATTTTTTTTATTTTTTTGCAAAGCCTTAAACCTTTTCGGTGATTTTTTTTTTTCTTTTTGTACGAAAGTGTGCATGACCCATTCACAGTCCAACGTTTCACACCATTACAACACTCGTTCCAAAATGGCAGCACAAAACGAAAATAACACACAGTCCTCGCCGAATCAAAACACAGACCCAACCGTCGCTCAACCACACATGCAACGTTCTGCAACAAACCTACTAACACTCCTGCAGCTTGACAACACTCTTCCTAAGTTCAACGGGACAAACATTGCCATCCACACTCTCTTAGACGACGTCCGTTCGGAAATACAGCGCACACAGGTGCACGACAACATGACAAACATCACGGTCCTTAAAAGTCGCATCGATTTCAACGATACCCTTGCAAGCGACATAATACAATCCGACGCGTTCCAACAGCCACAGACTTTCCAAAATTTCATTGACGAGTTCAAAAAATATTTCGCCCCATACGAACAGTTAGGCTCTCTCTCTCCCTTCTACACACTCGGGAACAAACTTTAACACACACCCTTATCTCACTAAAGAAAGAGCAGTCAGGGAGGCGAGTCAGTTCAAGGAAGAACTAAAGGACGCACTCACTTCTTCACCTTGGGTTAAAAATAACACAATCAGCCTAGATCACGTACTCTCATTATTTGGCTACATAAAACTGATATCGCGACTTCACCCAGAAACACTAAAGAAAATAGAGAACATTCCTTTTGATCCAGACACAACACTCGTTGACTTCTCTAGAAAATTTTCGGACACATCAGCAACAAAAACACAAATTCAACAACAACAAATCCCCCTTACACACACACACACCCACCCACTCCCACAGTAGCAAAAATCTCACAAGAACATTACACTAGAGATAAACCCATGTCACAAGAACATTACACTAGAGATAAACCCATGTCACACGACCATCACACTAGAGGTAGACAAATATCACGCACAAGATCACGACAGCGTTCACAATCTAGGAGACCATTCTTTTGCAAAATCTGCAACATAGTAGGACATAGCACAAACAGGTGTTATTACAGACAACCAACTAGCTACTGCTCATATCACGGACCAGCTTTTCACGACACAACACAATGTCGCGTCTTGAAATCACAAACCTACACGTCATACGCGTCTCCCCAACACCCGACTAGCGACAACACAAACAAACAAAACACGGTATGACTATCGTCTCACGGTGAACAAAACACACGACCTCACGAGACAGAATCAAACCCCCCACTACCGATTCTCACGATGGCTGACTCTCGATCATCCCCGTCTGCTATGACATTTCAGGCCACGGTCAACAAACCTTCCACAACTAACTCTTTCTGGACACAGGATCCCCAGTTAATCTAATGTCAAAGGTTTCCTTTGACCAATTCCGATTCCGACACCGTAGAGTAGCAGTTATAGAACCAACGGATATCACATTACAAAATGTAGACGGAGTTTCCCTTTCCCATCATAGGAAAAACCGAACTAGGACATCTGCCTGCATGCCAACTGTCCTCCCATTACAACGACAGTATACATAGCGGACGTAGTGTTTCCCGCAGATATTCTTATAGGTTTGACATGGATGCAAAGAAATGG
>NC_134778.1:22261539-22274039 GCF_046742065.1 Oratosquilla oratoria | reverse complement strand
CCTTGGAGGACTTATTACCTTGGAGGACTTATTACCTTGGAGGATTTATTACCTTGGAGGATTTACAACCTCGTAGGACTTGCAACTTCAGATGGCTTGCACCCTCGTAGGACTTGCGACCTCGAAGGACTTGCAGCCTCGAAGGGATTACAACTTCGGAGGACTCGCTCCCTCGGAGGACTTGTACCCTCGGAGGACTGCCACCCTCGGAGGACTTGCACCCTCGGAGGACTTGCACCCTCGGAGGACTTGCACCCTCGGAGGATTTGCACCCTGGGAGGACTTGAACCCTCGGAGGACTTGCACCCTCGGAGAACTTGCACCCTCGGAGAACTTACAGCCTCGAAAGGCTTACTGCCTCGGAGAACTTACGACCTCGGAGGATTTACAGACCCCCCTCTCCAAGACATGTAACATTTTTAAAATGTGTCACCTTTGAAATGGTTTAATTTTTGTTATTAGTATATACATACATATATATATATATATAAATATATATATATATATATATATATATATTTGTATATATATATATATATATATATATATATCATATTAACTGTAGTAGAGAATCTTGAAGATACATTTTTCCAGTCAATGATCGACTACACATGTAAATTGAATTGAAGTGTCTGTGGGATATGACACAGTCCCTAAGAAATAAATAAATAAAACAATTAATGAATAGCTACATAAATGGCGATGTTGGTCGAGAATGAGATCCTGAAATCGGGCGACCATCCTGAAGTTGAAAAAATTCTAGTTGCATATGCAACAAAAATTGCGAATAAAGTGTCTGGATTAACGAGGGCGAAAAATGTTATGTCTAATGGCATCCACACCGACGCGCACCTTGTTTTTGTTTTGTGCAAATTGCAGGCATTCCAACAGCCGTCCTGTCAAGTAGCAAATGTTGTGTTTACGTATCTACTTGTTGATTTTACTGAACGACACAAACAATTTCATCATGTACTACGCAATCCGACTACGCAGCGCTTCCATTACCATTATTATTGTAATTATGTTTTTTTTCTATCAAGACCAGTGTCGCTGCGTAATGATTCAAATGAATTATTTGGGTAAAACTACATGTAAATATAAAGGCATTTGAATATTCATGTCTAAAATTAGTTTAAGATACGTTTATTTGACCGCATATGGAATTAGATATATATTTGACGGCCATCAGGATAGAGATATGAAAAAATATAATTTTGTAGCCTATAATTTTTCCTTGGAAACGTATATTCAGTTATTCGTATATTCACATATATGACTTAAGTGGACACCTGAAGGAGTAGTCCAGGAATGAGACAGATGGACGGGATGAAAATGACCTTGAGAATAAGAGGGATGTCTGTTGAGCATGGAAGGGAGAAGGCAAGAGATAGGCATGATTGGAGAATGATGTCTTCCTCTCAGGAACTGCAAACTCAGTAGTGAGGAGAACACTCTAAAACGAATAACTTTTCTCATTTTGTGTTTATATAGACCCAGACCTTCATGAGGGGATGGAGAGGGGTGGGGTCACCGATTAAGTGAAGCGGCCTTGCTGTGGATGTACTGTGTCTTGCTACATTGCCTCTGACCCAGGGCAGTGGGCGGGATACAGGTATGACCCGTAATCCTTGAGGGAGGAAAGGGTGGTGGAGACGACTGGCATGGGTGGGAATATGTACGTGACTTTGACCTAGCTACCTCCCTTATAAGAGGGAAAAAGCTCTTGGTATATATGATAGATGGTGTTGCAATAGGGTCCCGGGTTTGCAACCGTAGATGAAGGTGGACCAAGGATTACACAGAGCGTTTAATAGTAAGAGTTAAGTTATGTTACTGGAAAACACGCTTGGACAATCTACCAAATGTAGCTGAAGCTCTTGTAGTACGGTAATACGGTGAAGGATCTCACTGTTGATGGAGCAATCGGTTGTTACGATGGACCATAGGTAGGTATAATAAAGTACCACTCTGAGTTGTTGGCCATTAATGGAAATCTGTGGATCCTCGAGCTTGTGTGCGTGCGTGCGAGCGCGCGCGCGCGTGTGTGTGTTCGTGTGTGTGTGTAAATATGTGTGTGTATGTGTGTGTGTGTGTGTGTGTGTGTGTGTGTGTGTGCGTGCGTGCGTGCGTGCGTGTGTGCGTACGTGTGTGTGTGTGTGTGTATCTACCTTGTTGCATTTCCACGTATCGTATTATCTTTGCGTACCACCTAGTGATACGATACGGTGTAACAGGGTATTGTACCCACTTGTTGCGTATCCGTATACAGCAGGCGGATACGCAACAAGGGGGTACAATACCCTGTTACACGGTATTGTATCACTAGGTGGTACGCAAAGATGATACGATACGTGGAAATGCAACAAGTGTGGACGCGGCTTTAAAGTAGTATTGTTTTCTGTATTGACCACACTGAGTGTGTAGTGTATACAGCAATAAGATTCACGCCAAGTCTTGATATGTCCATGAAATACTTACGAAAGCATAATGACTTGAAATTTTTTGTTGCGATTGTGACTAATTTTCAGAAAATTGAATCATACTGTGTCGAGTGTCACACACACACGCTCGTACACACACACACACACACACACACACACACACACACACACACACACACACACACACACACACACACACACACACACACACACACACACACACACACACACACACACACACACACACACACACACACACACACACACACACACACACACACACACACACACACACACACACACACACACACACACACACACACACACACACACACACAGAGAAGTGGCAATTGGTTTTTCATTCTGTGTCCTAGTAGACTTATTCATTTGATGGAAAAATTATCATAATATTTTCGCTAATTCATAAACTGGCTCAATTTACCCTATCACTATCTGTCAGCACATTTCCTTATATTTCGATAATGTATTCACCTCTTTGATGATCAATTTGGTAGTTTAGTTAAAATTTTAAGATTCATTTAGGTAAACACCTAAGCAGTATGCTGTAATGCCTGCCATTTATTTTGTTTTATTTTATTCATTTATTCATCATCACTTATCAACTTATTTATTATTATTTATCTGTTTATATTTTACTATTTATTTATTTGTTATTAATTATAAACTTTTATTATATTTCTGTTTGTTTACTATTTATCATTGTCTATTTTATCTATTTATTTACTTTTTTCCAGCAACCGACCTAGTTATGGACCAAAAGGTCTCCTGTCGGCATGTTCTTCTTTTGTAATCCTTTGTAATCCTTTGTTCATAAATGAGATAGGTGGAGGTCTGTTTCCTTGTGTCTTTTTATGTATATGTATAATTGATCATGTGACGTGTTGCGCCCTTATTAAACTGTCGTATAGATTATCTCCCAAATGCATGGTGCATTTAATACGAAAACTACTCTAGAACGAGGTATATGTTTCGTTAATTAACTTTATAATTGCGGACGTTGCTTCCTCATCGGTAATTTAATAGTAGTCCAAAACATTGTTAGAATGGTGAACATAAAAGCTGACTAAAAGATTTCGTCATAATCAACCATATTTCGTAACTTATCAAATCAAGCAGTGGAGACAGTACATATATTGGTATATGTCTCTCTTTAAAGATAGTTTTGATTCATACACCCACACCTCAACCTCGAAATCTGGTGGCGTAATGGGAAGCATGCTGGTCTCGGGTTTGCTTAGCTGTGGGTTCTAATCCACCCATTTCTCCCCGGCTCCCAGCAGCTTCGGCCACAACTACTCAGCATCTCCTGGCGTAGGCTCTTCATCTGATTCTTCTTACCCAGTTTTGAATAGATCAATCGAGTCTGCAAGGCACAAAGCGTCATTGAGGCTATAGTAGAGGCAAATGGTATGAGGACACCCTAAGGGTCAATTTATCTTACATACATACATATACCAATAGCTTTTTCCCCTTACAAGTGGGGTAGCAAAAAATCAAAAGACATAATTCCACTCCCATTGACCCCCCTCCCTCCTAATTATCTTGGCTCCTCCTGGATGACGGGTCATCCCTGCATCTCGCCCATTGCCCTTGGTCAGTAGCAATGCAGCAAGACACAGCACATTCACAGCAAGCCGCTTCATTTAATCGGCGACCCACCTCTCCGTCCCCTCATGCAGAAACAGAGGCGCGAAGGCGGGGGCGGGGGGGGGGGTCGTCGATTAAATAACGCAGGCCATTTATCTTACCTTGACAAACTTTTTACTTCAGGAATATCGCTGAAAATTTTGCCACAAACTTTGAGATTTAATTGAATTTTGCACATTTCCGTCCTTTTCCTTATTTTTTTTTTTAGTGGTGTTTGAAATTCTAACAATACCTTTAACTACAATGACTATATTTTGTTTATATCATAGAAGCCATTGCATTTGTCGTTATCCTAGAACCAAATTCTACAAGAACAGGTTGGTTCACTTCGAGAATAACGCTGGTCCATAGGGGATACCCACGGATGAGGGGTTGATTCTAGACGAGAAGACGCCTTTCCCATTTGGCGTTTTATCCCATTTCGAGTGTCATCTGGAGGCTCATTTATAAGGTTTACACCAAAGATCACTTAACTCCTATCACCTTTGGCGTAGGTGCTCAGGAAACAAAGGCAAAAAAAAAAAAAAAGTTGGGTTGAAGTTGTTCACCAAGCGATGATAGAATTTACTCTTGCAGTTAGGAAACTACTAGGATGTGCGCCACGAAGGAGGCGAGTAGTTAGATTGGCATCCTTTTCCGTACAGCAGATTTGTAGGAAGAGGTAGTAGGGAGTGCAGGAGAGGTCGAAGGTTTGGGCGAAACGGGATTTGATTGGGTGACTGGGTGAGTGATTGGGAGGATATGGGAGTGGGATGCGTAGGGTGGATGATAAAGGAAGATTGGAATGAGTAGTAAGGTGGAGAGTAAGGAGTGATATGGATGACGATGTTTGTTTATTATTTAACTATACCTATACATTTATTTATGTACTTTATTTGTTATTTACATTATTATATTTTTTATTCATTCATTTATCATTATTATGATTTTTTCGCATCCGACCTAGATATGGACCAAAAGGTCTCCTGTCGGCATGCTCCGCCTTTGTTATCCTTTGTAATCCTTTGTAATCCTTTGAAGGAGTAAGAGAATGGGGGAGTGATGAAGGTTTGGTGGATGGGAGAAATGAGATGGACTGTTGAGTATTCTTTTTTGTCTAAACAAAGCGAAGATTTACTTAATCATATCAGCATGTAAATTGTTGCGTCGTGGCCCAAGAGAAAGAAACGAAGAAATCTAATTCAGTAAAAATATAACAACTAGAAAGAAACAGGATAACAGTTAAAGAAAATCTTCATTTCGTTTAGATAAAGGGGGTATAGGGAGATGTAGAATAGATGTAAGGGTCATTTGGAAAGATGGGTATTGAAGAACAGAGCCCTGGAGGGAAGAAGCGTAATGAACCCACATGAGGATCGACATAGAACTCTGTTTCTTTAACTGAACTGTGGACGGAAATGACTCCTTTGAGTCCGTAATTTCTCCTTCCCCTCTCCTTCCCTCCCCCAACTCCTATCGGCTTTCATAATCCCAGGCGATTCCTGTATCCTTCTCTTTCTCTTTTTACTTCTCCTCCTTGTCTCCATTTTCCTCCTTTTCTTTGTCTTCCTCCTTCACTTCTTTTTTCACACTCCTCCTAAAAGAAGTTCAACCATTTTTCATGAAAGTTGCAGTTGCCGACAAGACTGACGAGTTAAACACCATATGAGGACGGAGCCTTTATTCGTACGACGTTTCGCTTATTACAGCCTTTTCAAGTATTCAAAAAAGCTGTAATAAGCGAAACGTCGTACAAATAAAGGCTCCGTCCTCATATGGTGTTTAACTCGTCAGTCAAGTTCAACCATTCCAATACAGACCTAAACATTTGCCCTGTAGGAGTCAAATCAAAGTGAAGGCAAAGATAGTGCAGATACGAAATTAGTTACTATGAATAATTCCCGAAAATCGCCCCTAACTCCAAGTTCGAGTCCTTTTGTAGTTTCTATGTCTCAATTGGTAAGGTGACGGCTTGGCATCAGGCTAGGTCTCGGTACGATTTTCGGGGCGACTGTCGGAAATTATTTGTATGATCTCGCTGTTACTAGCGATTCACTTCAGGTTGTTACACTGATGGTTTTGGTGATACTGTTGTCATGGGTGTTAATGTTGGTGACAACGGAAACAGCAATTAACTCGTTTTGTTTCCATTTCTTCCTCCTTTTTCTCATACTTGCTTCAGCCCCTGCCACGCCTACGCGACTCGAAGTGAGTTCGTTTGCATAGAGACGACTTAGATTACAATTTTTCATTTTTCGAATCTCCAAATGTCAAATCACCATTGCGTCATATATTGGGAAACTGAAGGACGAACTAAGAGAAGCTGAACCTATACGAATGTTAGACACATTGTTGAATTGTCCTTGGGGAAATGTGGAATATTTTAAGTGAAGTCGTCTTCCAGCTTTTCAAATTCACAGCATTTGACGAGAATGTGTGACCGTGGCTTCCCTCTCCTTTCTATCTTCTTAGATAGATAGATAGATAGATAGATAGATAGATAGATAGATAGATAGATAGATAGATAGATAGATAGATAGATAGATAGATAGATAGATAGATAGATAGATAGATAGACTTTATTTGGCAATGAATCAATGTACATGAAGTAATGACAAGAGCACATAGTTCGGAATAATAAAAGCAAATTCCCGAGGATAACTTGTACAAGTTTAGGATCAACACATACGATATGATTAATTTGACAAAAGCGTCATCACAGCAAATAGATTGAGATTACCAATAACTTCTTTATTACAGTATAATCCTTTGTAACTTCTCTTTTGGCTTATGTCAGCTGATTTGATCCAACTGAAAATGGGATGTGGGTTCACCACAGTGAAAAAGTCATCAACCCTCTTCCCGTAGCGCTCAATCCTCTTTCTTCCCTTTCAGAACTCTTCTTCAGATATGGAGATGCACGACCAAGAAATAAGTTCATTCTCATGCGCAAGAAAATGCACTCGGCCGGTATGCGTTTCTTTTCCCAGATGCACATCAACTCACTTTGTCTTAATCACAGATAAAGACGGAAAGGTTCTACAGACGTATAGCACGGTAGATTACAAAGGGTTACAAAAGAAGAGCATACTGACAGGAGACCTTTTGGTCCATAACTAGGTCGGATGCAAAAAAAGATAAACAAATAAATTAATAAAAGAAAAATAAATAAATGAATAAATAGATAAATAAATAAATAAATAAACAAATAGAGCAAATAGATAATAATAATAGATTAATAATTAGAATATAATGCAATAAATGGCAGGCATTAGAGCATATTACTTTGGTGTTTACATAAATGAACCTTAAAACTTCGAACTGTACCACATTGCACTATCTCTGCAGGAAGTTTATTACATTCATTTACTACACGATTGGTGAATTTGTTTTTACCCACTTCCAAATTAAATCTACTTCCTGACATTTTGAGACCATTATTTCTTGTCTGATTCGCATTCAGTGTGAAAACTTCGTCACTTTTGATGTTGTCAATTCCCTTTAGAATCTTAACCTATATCAAATCGCCCCTGAGTCTACGCTTTTTTATGGAAATAGATGCTTATGTTTTAGTCGATAATCATATGCGCCCATTCACACTGTGAACAGACCTACAGATAAGGAGGCATACACGGATCAAATGTAAGTATTGTAAGCTCGAGTACACACACACACACACACACACACACACACACACACACACACACACACACACACACACACACACACACACACACACACACACACACACACACACACACACACACACACACACACACACACACACACACACACACACACACACACACACACACACACACACACACACACACACACACACACACACACACATTCAGCCTGCTTCAATAGTGTCTGAATCACACATTCCACAGCATCCTGAACGCTCAACGATGCATTTCACTTCCATGTGTGCATTCCTCTTCTCTCCAGGTGCCAACCAACTCCCCCCCCCGTCCCCACCTCACCCCATACACCTACTCATATATGGTACGTCTCTCCCTATACATATCTCTCTTCATCGTCCCATTCCAGTCTCCTAGAGTTGCTATCCATCCTCCTTTTCTTTTTTTATATTTTACTCTTACCCCTCCTCTTCCTCCTCCTTTCCCCTCCTCCTTACCCTTCTTCTCTTTTTTCTTTTCCTCTTCCTCCTCCTCCTACTCTTCCTACAACTCTTCCTCCTCTTCTTCCTCCTCATTTTCTTTTTTCTAATCCTCCTTCTCCTCCTCCTTCTCCTGCTCTTCCTTCTCCTTTTCCTCTTCCTTCTCCTCCTCCTCTTCCTTCTCCTTTCCCGTCTCCTCCTCCTCCTCCTCTTCCTACTCCTCTATTTTATCATCCACCCGTTCTTCTTCACCTTTCACCTTTTTCTTTGGTTACTATTCCTCTTCCTCCTCCTCCTCCTCCTCCCCCTCCTCCTCCTCCTCCTCCTCCTCCACCCCCTCGTTTTCTTTCGATTCTTCTCTTCCTCCAACCCCTTCTCTAGTACTTCCTCTTCCTCCGTTTCCTCCTTCTCCCTCTACTCCTCCTATTCCTCCTCGTTCTCTTTTGTTCCTTCTCTTCCTCCTCCTCCTCTTCCCATTCCTCCTCCTCTTCCTCCTCCTCCTCTTCCTCCTTCCCCTTCTGCTCCTCCTCCTCCTATTCCTCCTCGTTCCCTTTTGTTCCTTCTCTTCCTCCTCCTCTTCCCATTCCTCCTCCTCTTCCTCCTCTTCCTCCTCCTCCTTCCCGTTCTGCTCCTATTACCTCTCCTCCTCCTTCTTCCACTTCTGCTCCTACTTCTCCTCCTCGTTCTCCTCCTACTGCTGTTCCTCCTCCTCCTCCTCCTCCTCCTCCTCCTCCTCCTCCTCCTCCTCCTCCTCCTCCTCCTCCTCCTCCTCGTACTCCACATTCTCCTCCTCGTTCCCTGAGGTGCAACTTCGGTAACTGCGTCTGACTCGCGTCGAACGTACAGTAACAAGGGTTCTACATTTTTTACCATTCTGAGAAAGCTTACGCGATTAATTCTGGTTGCTGGGAAAGAGAGAAAACAAATATTGAAAAAGGCCTCAAAAGATTAACACGCTTACTACCGACGGGATACCACGGGGGTGAATAGAACAGGCTAGCGGGGAATGAAACAAAAGAAAATATACATTTCAGTCGACCATTTCAATTCAGTAAAGCACTTTCATCAATAAACCAGTATCTTTCGGCTGGAATCTGTAGACTTTATATCAGGTGCCGCCATGTGATTTTATTCAGCTGAAGTTACCCTTCCTTAGCGAGAGAATCATTACTGTAATTTGACACAGTCCTAAATTCAGACACGGCAGTTCACTATCGTAATCCCACGTAGTAGGAAGAAATACAGAGTAAGGTAAAGCCATGTCACTTGCGACAAACACTTTTTTTTTCTTTCTTTTTTAAGGCCGGTGTCGGGTCGCCTCCCCGCCTGGCCGGGGCTATCGGTAACCAACGCAGCAAGCCAGCAGCGAGTCTCGGGAATCGAACCCACGACCACCTGATCATGAGTTCAAGACGATATCCACTGTCGACTGGTAATTTCAGCCTTGAGAAATATGCCTAGGGTTGAAATCATCTTGTTTTGCTCTGAGTTGAGTCTCGTATTTGTTTTAGTTTGACCCTTTGCGTAGATTATAAATTTTCTTATATTCTGTTTGGTGCCAGGCCATTTCATTCATCTCCGTGGAAACCATTCTCTCATGCTCCTCTCTGTTGAAAATGAAGAGGCTGATAAATGTCTTTTCGGGCCTTCCTGTGAGAAGCTTTGCTCGCTTCATTTCGAGACTTCATCCGTTTCCAGACAACCAATCAGGAACGGAGCTTTAATTACGTAGCTCTGACGTCATCTATCATCACTGCCGTCATTACTCGGAAGCTCTATAATTTTTTTTTTTTTTTTTTTTTTTTTTCTTTTCTTTTTTATAGAAACGTAAATGAACTTTACTCACACCACAGCACACAACGCATTCGTGGAAGTGTATATCTGGAGGTGAAATGTCCACAATACAGAAAACATGCTTACACACAGACGTACATGTGCACACACACACACACACATACACACGCACACACATTTCATTATGCATCACTATCATGCAATGTAACTCAGTGCACCTTATAAATTACGGTAACGCCTTTACGTACTTTATTTTTGGTTGAAGGCTGACGATTATATCTAGCATAAGGGTAGAGACTTCTTACTGATGGTTGTATTATTGAAACGGTGAAGTTTTATTATTCTCCAAGAGCACCGGTTCTTAACCTTTTCCAGTGCCCGTAACCCTTGATATCTCAGAAAATTTCCTCGTACCCCCATCCAATACAAATACAATGCAAATATATGAAAAAGAACGAGTGATACAAACCTTGCTTTGCTTTCTCATTGTAAATATACAGTACCATTGCACTGACTATCATGTCTCGTACCCCAAGGTTCAAGGTTTCGCACCCCAGGTTAAGAACCACTGGTCTAGACGCAAACACATGCAGACGAACGAATGTATTAAGATACATTATCTCTTTTGGTTCGACATATCGGAGACGGAGAGGGGTGAGGTCGCCGATTAAGTGAAGCGGCCTTGCTGTGGACGTACTATGTCTTGCTACATTGCTTCTGAGCCAGGGCAGTGGGCGGGATACAGGGATGTCCCGTCATCCACGAGGAGCTAATATGAGAGGGAGGAAGGGGTGGTGGATGGGAGTGGAGTGGGTGGGAGTAGGTACGTGTTTTTTTAATTTGGCTACCTCCCCTATATGGGGATTAAAGCCTTTGGTACATAGAATTGGACAGATAATGCGACCTTCTTCATCTGAGGGGTAGATCCCAAACTGTTAATACGTATGCTCTTTAGATTAATTAAATCTTTCAAGGACATACATGTGTGGAACTTGGTGGAATCTGATACTGAGATGCTCTGATTTTCAAGTGAACTGAACATTTCAAGAACATACACGAGTGAAACTTCGTGGAATCTGATCCCGAACTGTTCTGCTCTTCAGATGAATTAGATATTTCAAGAACATACAGGAGTGAAACTCCGTGGGGTGCTCTAACATCGCATGGGGGGTAGGGGGTGGATGAGGGGTAGATTACATGCGAAAGGGGAGGCGATGAGTAGGTTAAGTGTCATATCCTGGCTAAGCTTTAACCTAGATCCGGGTTCGAATCCGACAGCTACCGGGGGAAGACTTCTCAGTTCCCTGATGGCCAGATCAGATAGGGAACTAAGATCACCTCGGTCACCTAAGCGCCTGTAGGCGTGCGTCCCTTTCTCCTTACATCCAGGAAAGAATTACCGAAACTAAAAACAGGCTAAAATGATAATAATAATAATAATAAGACCCAGTATTCTTCCTACCCACCACTCATAGTTAGTTTCTTCTCTGTGGAGGAGGGGGAGTTCCGTCACACCTCTACGGACCAGAAACACACAGCACTCTTTCGTGATTGGGGATAAGTCTACACTAAAAGAAGAGTGGAGTTAAATTCTACCATTTCTCCTTAAATTCGTCCTGTACAGCTAAGCAATACTGTCTTTAAGGATAGAAGATCTGGTAATTACTGACGGAATGTTAAAGCCTCTTCACTTTCGAGACAACGAATAAATAAATAGATAAATAAATAAAACATTCTAATAACTCCTAAACTAAAAGAAAAAGCGCCATTCCGCAGGAAAAATGTTAACCAAGGGAGTGGGTACCACGGAAATGAACGAAACATTCTGGTGGCTTGTATTTGTATAATCATTCATATCATCAGTGGAGGAAGTGTATTGTTTTAGATACTTGGGTGAGAATGTGGCAGGAAAGGGAGGAGTAGGGGTGGGGGTAGAATGTAGATTGAGAGAAGCGAGTAAATGCCTTGGAGGATTTTAAAAAGGGTAATGAGAAATAGACATTTGGGAATGGATGCTAAGAGGAGATTGTATGAAGGAGTGATTGTGCCGACAGCACTGTATGGGGCAGAAACATGGAACATAAGAGAGGAAGAGAGAAAGAGTTTGAATGTGTTTGAGATGGAATGCCTGAGAAGTATGATTGTGAGAAATGAGGAGGTGAGGAGGAGAACAGGGGTGGAAAGGGAGTTGGGAGATAGGGTTGATGAAAGAGTATTGGGATGGTTTGGGCACATGGAAAGAATGAGTGAAGAAAGATTAGCAAAAGAGGTGTGGAAGGCAGATGTGGAAGGAGTGAACATGAGGGGTCGACCCAGGATGAGATGGATGGGTGGGGTAAAAGGGACATTGGAAAAGAGGGGAATGTCTGTTGAGGAAGGACGGGAGAAGGCAGAAGATAGGGGTGAATGGAGAGTGGTTGCGTATGGATGATGCTGTGATGCATGAGGGTGAGTGGAGTGGGGGATGGGGGGTGAGGGAGTATGTATGAGAAATA
>NC_134778.1:22254039-22259039 GCF_046742065.1 Oratosquilla oratoria | reverse complement strand
TGTTTAATTAGATGTGACATTATAATAATGCAATATCATTCCTATATTGTCATTTCACTCGGTGATAGTATCACAGGAATACATTTAATGCACTATCTATTCAAATACCAAGAATTGTGGAAGTCATCATATTTTGACGCAGTCCGGAGGGATTTCTCCCCGTCTTCTCTTATTCTATCTAAGAGGTGTGTGTGTGGGGGGGGGGTGTCGCCGAAGAAGTGAAACTGTCTTACTGTGGATGTGCTGTGTCTTGCTGCATTGTTTCTGACCCAGGGCAGTAGGCGAGATGCAGGGATGACCCGTCATAAAGGAGGAGTCAAGAAAAGAGGGAGGAAGGGAGGAGGGAGGGAGGGAGGGGTGGGAAATGGGAGTGGAGTGGGTGGGGGTGGAATTAAGCCTTTTGACTTTGGGCTATCTTGGTTGTATGTACTCATATTAAATAATCAGGATTTCAAACGCAGCTATTTACATACAACTTGAAATTCAAGGATAACTGAATAACATGTTCACCAGCCTCAAGGACATTTCAATCTATATTTAATCTCTTTCCCTACCACTCTCTCTCTCTCTCTCTCTCTCTCTCTCTCTCTCTCTCTCTCTCTGCGTGGTTATAGTGAGAAAACTTTCAATTCTAAAATGGCAGGAACCCCACTGCAAATATACCTCTCTCTTAAATTTACGCAAGAGGACAAACGAGATGAGTCGTTTACAATTAAATGACCCAATTGGCTATATCAGTTTAACCAACCAACCGCAAATGAAATTGCAGGGAAAACAGTGCGGCCAAAGACTCCATACAAGCGAGAGGGAAACCTCCAGAAACGTATTTGAGCAGCTATATATATATGTACATACTGTATATATATGTATTTATGTATGTATGTATGTATGTATGTATGTATGTATGTATGTATGTATGTATGTATGTATGTATGTATGTATGTACATATAAATGTATATATATAGATATATAAATATGTATTTGTATATCTATGATATGTATGTATATATATATATATATGTATATGTATATATATATATATATATATATATGTATATATATGTATATGTATATGTATATGTATATGTATATGTTGACGACATTTTCGTGGAAATTAGGAACAAATCCCACCTAAGAGATCTCCAACAAGCCATGGAATCTTCCTCAGTCCTGAACTTCACAAATGAGCTTAACCTACATCACAAAATCCCTTTCCTCGACGTCCTTGTCAATTCCCGAAATGACCGACATGAAACTAAAGTGTACAGGAAGGACACAGACATTGGACGATGCATGAATGCCGACAGTGAATGCCCTGATAGGTATAAGCTGAGCGTCATTCGAGCATATTTAAGACGTGCCTTTCGTAACTGTTCTTCTTGGGACTTACTTCACACAGAACTCTTGAGACTGAAACAGATACTCATCAACAACAATTACTCAAACACTATCATAGACAAAGAAATCAACCTCTTTCTGACACGTACCCAAACTCAACAGGAACAAAAACCCACACAGACTATACACAAAATTTTCTTTAAGAATCAAATGACACCCGCATATAAAACTGACGAACGGGTCTTAAAAGAAATCATCACAAGGAATGTCACATGTATCAACACACAAGAAAAATTAGCCATAATTATATACTACAAAAACACAACCGTCTCTAGCCTGTTCATGAAGAATAACCAGACAAAAGATAACAACACCCTAAAGCAAGCGAATGTGGTATACCAATACTCCTGCTCCGAAGAAGGTTGCAAACTTCTGCCTAACATGAATTATATTGGCGTTACCACTACTTCACTTAGCCGAAGGCTCACAATGCATGCCCGCGATGGTAGCATACGGAAACATATGACTCAATATCACAACAAAAATCCAACAAGACAAGACCTAGTTAACAATACCAAAATACTTAAACACTGTAACAATCACAAAAAACTACACATCCTGGAGAAAGTCTACATTTCACAACACACACCAATCATCAACATACAAACAAACACATTAGGCACCTTACTCTTAAACAAAGAATCCGTCACACCAGGACATAATTTCCCTCATCAACGGACATCTTGTCCAGTTCCCCCCCCCCCCAGTCATTATAATCTGACTCGAACCTCTCCCAATTCCACCTCACCGTCCAGCTT
This sequence comes from Oratosquilla oratoria, assembly GCF_046742065.1. NCBI lineage: Eukaryota > Metazoa > Arthropoda > Malacostraca > Stomatopoda > Squillidae > Oratosquilla > Oratosquilla oratoria. The sequence continues at coordinate 22,256,882 of NC_134778.1, read as the reverse complement.
CCCACCCTCGCAGTCATTATGACTTGACCCGAACCTCTCCTAATTCCACCTCACTGGAACCATAAAGCCTTGTCATTTTGTAACTCCATAGCATAATTGACATGGACCTTTTCCTGTCATTTTATCTGCCTGAAGATGGTTGTATGTAACAACCGAAAGCTTGCGATTGTATTTATATAATTAGTGTCAATATACCATGGATCTCGGTAGACTTGTGTTTAATCTACCCCTGGACTATAAGAAACATATAAGAAGAATGGAAAAAACAACTAAGAAGATAGTTGATACTGAATTAGCATTGGTCTTTAACAAGACATGTCTACAAGAAAATTTACTGCCAAAATATACTAATATCAACCCTCATGACCCGGCAGCTAGAAACGACACCCTAACCGTGGAATACAGGAAGCAACTGATCCAACGGCAAATCAACCAAAAATCTGAACTTCTAAGAAACCAGCAGCACCAACTTAATCAACTGAAAGAACAATTTGAAGGCTTTGTTCTAGCTCCTGAAGTGCAACAAGAAATTACGACCACATTAAACAACATCCAACAACACTGCACTCACATTCAGAGAAGTAAGACCATCAAGAAGCTGAGCCACCTATATGGAGGCCCCCTCGTCCTTCCCCAACCCTCAGAAGGGTTTCTCAAAACCTTTCCAATTTTTCTCTAACAGAAGCCCAAAAAGAACTCCTCAACCTAGGTCTCAACTGTCACCTGCAACCTAAGTTCGACAGAGTGGATAAGGTTGCGGAAACAGAGCTCCTTCTCCAGTCTCTTCTTACCCTCGAGACAGAAGGTAAAGTTTTAGTTTCTCCAGACCTAAGACCTCAACTGTTAGCGGAGACTACGAAAAGACGCAGCCACAGAGGTAGTTCCCTCCTTTCACCGGAACTCAAACAAGCAGCCGTCGACTTGCGTAACAACCCAGACATCACAGTTCGACGAGCAGATAAGTCCTCAATATACGTAATACTGAACAAAGAAGACTACCTTTCCAAGCTTAACCTCATACTTTCCGACACCACAAAATTCAAGAAGATCTCCAGCGACCCCACCAGCAAACTCAAGGTAAAGGTTAACAAACTAATCACAGCTAACAACGCAGCAATAGACCATCTACATATCCCCCCCATCATCGGTGAATATTCCCCAGGCTACATCTACGGTAATGTCAAGACGCATAAACCTGACGCCCCTCTCCGACCTATCATCTCACAGGTCACCACCCCTACGTACCGTCTGGCCAAGCAAATCAACGGCATCATCACACCCTATATACCCAAGAAATACTCGTTAAGATCTATCGATGAGTTTTTAGACATCCTTCACAGTACAAAGCCCCAAGGAATCATGGCATCGCTCGATGTACAGTCCTTATTTTCCCACGTTCCAATCCTTCCCACGATAAACATCATTATGGATAATGTTTACCACCACCCCCAACTGCCCCCTCCTAAAATTCCTGAGAATATCTTGAAGCAGTTACTCATTGCTTGCACGACCGAAGCCCCTTTAAAGAGCCCAACAGGACATCTATTTTACCAAATAGAAGGCGTTGCAATGGGTTCACCGTTAGGTTGTACCTTTGCTGAATTTTACATGTGCAACCTGGAAAACTCAGTACTTCAAAACCCTGACATAAGACCACACCTGTACTGCAGATATGTTGACGACATTTTCGTGGAAATTAGGAACAAATCCCACCTAAGAGATCTCCAACAAGCCATGGAATCTTCCTCAGTCCTGAACTTCACAAATGAGCTTAACCTACATCACAAAATCCCTTTCCTCGACGTCCTTGTCAATTCCCGAAATGACCGACATGAAACTAAAGTGTACAGGAAGGACACAGACATTGGACGATGCATGAATGCCGACAGTGAATGCCCTGATAGGTATAAGCTGAGCGTCATTCGAGCATATTTAAGACGTGCCTTTCGTAACTGTTCTTCTTGGGACTTACTTCACACAGAACTCTTGAGACTGAAACAGATACTCATCAACAACAATTACTCAAACACTATCATAGACAAAGAAATTAACCTCTTTCTGACACGTACCCAAACTCAACATGAACAAAAAACCCACACAGACTATACACAAAAGTTTCTCTAAGAATCAAATGACACCCGCATATAAAACTGATGAAAGGGTCTTAAAAGAAATCATTACAAGGAATGTCACATATATCAACACACAAGAAAAATTTGCCATAATTATATACTACAAAAACACAACCGTCTCTAGCCTGTTCATGAAGAATAACCAGACAAAAGATAACAACACCCTAAAGCAAGCGAATGTGGTATACCAATACTCCTGCTCCGAAGAAGGTTGCAAACTTCTGCCTAACATGAATTATATTGGCGTTACCACTACTTCACTTAGCCGAAGGCTCACAATGCATGCCCGCGATGGTAGCATACGGAAACATATGACTCAATATCACAACAAAAATCCAACAAGACAAGACCTAGTTAACAATACCAAAATACTTAAACACTGTAACAATCACAAAAAACTACACATCCTGGAGAAAGTCTACATTTCACAACACACACCAATCATCAACATACAAACAAACACATTAGGCACCTTACTCTTAAACAAAGAATCCGTCACACCAGGACATAATTTCCCTCATCAACGGACATCTTGTCCAGTTCCCCCCCCCCCAGTCATTATAATCTGACTCGAACCTCTCCCAATTCCACCTCACCGTCCAGCTTCCCACCCTCGCAGTCATTATGATCTGACCCGAACCTCTCCTAATTCCACCTCACTGGAACCATAAAAGCCTTGTCATTTTGTAACTCCATAGCATAATTGACATG
>NC_134778.1:22229039-22234039 GCF_046742065.1 Oratosquilla oratoria | reverse complement strand
CACTTTTCCAGTGATATACACAACTGGTTGCATTTTTCTTATGATTTGTACAATTTTATAACTGTAATATACATGTTATACAGGAGCTACGTTATTATTACTATGTGACACAAAATACTAAGTAATTGTAGTGTAGCCGATGTAAGCGGAAAAAGAAGGTACAAAAATTATTCGCTATATTACAAAAAAATAAAAAATAAAAAATACCGCGCATTAATTAATATGAGCCAGATCTGCTGAATATTTTGAGAGAATAAGTTTTGAGCTGTGGCGTCATTAGTCTTAAAAAAAATGAAAAAAATGAAAAAATAAAAATGGATACTAGGATCAAGAAAAAATGAAACGCACCGCTGAACTAATAATTAGGAAAAATTACCATTCAACGAAATATATGTTCAGGGTAAATTTGTCAGCGACATATTCTTCGGCAAAATGTCCGTCGGGCAAATGTCCGGCCACAGACGAACGGGACACGGTGTGGCGTATCAACAATGGGCGTTTATGAGGCCAGGGCAGAAGGGAGACAGGAGTAGATGTACAAGACCAAATAGGGAGTGGATAGAGAGGGGAGAGATGGAGTAATTGTTAAAAGAAGCTGGGGTGGAAGCGGGGAGTGAGGGAAAACGTTAGTAGGAGAACGCGTTGGGATCAATGTATATGTATGCATACTACATGTGGTGTGCGAATAACCACGGTCTTTGGATCACGTGTTGGACTCGTGATCGACATTTACTATTCTCCCGGATGAGAACTCAGAGCTCATATATGCCCAACCTATATATATATATATATATATATATATATATATATATATATATGTATATATATACATATATATATGTATAAATATACATATATCTATGCAATAAAAAAACTAGGAGCGTGTGTTCACAAATGCGTAAATAACCACTAGGAAAAAGTAAACTAACGAAGCAGAGCGCTTTCGTGTAATTACATCTTCAGTGCAGATACACTGAAGATGTAATTACACGAAAGCGCTCTGCTTCGTTAGTTTCCTTTTTCCTAGTGGTTATTTACGCATATATATATATATATATATATATATATATATATATGTGTGTGTGTGTGTGTGTGTGTGTGTGTGTGTGTGTGTGTGTGTGTGTGTGTGTGTAAGAGAGATTGGACATTTTAGAAGCTCTGCCAAGGGATTCGAACCCTGACTTGTGCGTGTATAATCACTAAGCCAAGACGCTAGCAACCGAGCTACGTGCGATGTTACAAGAGAATTGTACAAGTCCCCGACCACACTTTACGTGGCTACAAAAGACGTAGTCTCATTTTCATCCAACCCCCATATTAGGCGAACCCTCCGACAAGCTGTGTATGTTTAAGACAGATTGAACATTTTAGAAGCTCTGCCAAAGGATTCGAACCCTGACCTGTACGTGCATAATCACGAAGCCAAGACGCTAGCAACCGAGCTACATGCGATGGTACAAAAGGACTGTCTAAGTCCTCGACCACACTTCACATAGCTACATAAGACGTAGTCTCATTTTCATCCAATCCTCTTATTAGGCGAGCCCTCCTACAAGTTGTGTATGTTTAAGACAGATTGAACATTTTAGAAGCTCTGCCAAGAAGTTCGAACCCTGACCTGGGAAACGTCAACAGGAAAAGAATATATATATATGTATATATATATATATATATATATATATATATATATATATATATATACACACATATATATATATATATATATATATATATATATATACATACACATATGTCCGCTTATATGCATACCTACTTAAATAAATATATAAAACATATACTTTCCTGCATACATATAATACATTTACGTATATTGTCATACTTCATAGAAATCATAATCTTGTCTCTTGAAATTGTGTATATAATGGGAGGTGTCCCTTCGTTTGGAATACCACTTTAAGAGACAACGATAAAAGGTGTCAAATCGTAGTGTTTTGAATGGTGTACATGTATACACCTAACGTACAAAAAATATTTACGATTCTTTGCTTTTGTAGAAACGTGCCATTGATATTGTAAACATGTATCTGTAAGTCTTATCTATTTATTGTCATAAAGAGAATTTCTGTGTCATTAATATTGTAAACATGGATCTATAAATCTTATCGATTTATTATTTTCATAAAGAGAATTTCTGTGTCAATGATATTGTAAGCATGGATTTATGTCTGATCGATTCATTATTGTCATAAAGAGGATTTCTGGGCTAGATTGGTCGCAAAGACGTTTTGACACGGAGCACTGTACAATTGCTTTTCTCAAAAAAGAAAAAGAGGAAGAATATAGAGAAAATTGCTACATTATTAGAATGCAACCAAGCCTGCATCCGAACATATACAGATCGAGTATATTTCTAATTCATCAGAAATGGATATTTCCCAATGAAGACATCGTGTCTTAGAGTTTCCTGTATGTCTTTTTGTGAAATCCGCACGGAAGAATCAGAATGGAGTGCGGGATTCGAACCCACAGCAAAGCGAATGTGAGACCAGTATGTGTTCCAATTACGCCATCAACGTGGGCCATTTCCAGTTGAGATTAGAAAAAAATCCACGTTTGAACACACAATTAGGCTTCAGAAGATCGTATGCCTCTCGAATGTATTAAGAAATACTGTATTCACCAATCATCTTATACACCAATTATCCTATTCACCAATTATTCAAAAGATTACCTACACACAAAAACAGTAAAAGAAAGGAAGAAAAGAAAAAAAAAAAGTCCAGAGGATCAAGGATTATCTAAAAAACAAACACACCACCGGAATGGCTGTTGAATGTATACGAGGGATGCAAAACGTGAGATTATACTATCTGTACACATCAAAAGCCCACTTCCTCCATACAAGGGAAGTAGCCTTCCATGCATGCACCCATGTCCATTACCACCTGTCATATAATCCTATTGCGTCATTCACAGCTGTGATAGACTCAATATATGAATTACATTATGTATGATCTATATTTTGTACAAAGATTATTTGGACTATCGCAAAACTAAATTGTACAAACATAAACTAAAATAGAGTTGGTGTTAGATAGGAGTGAGATAGGTGATAGGTGATAGGTGATAGGTGATAGGTTTGTACAATTTAGTTTTGCGATAGTCCAAATAATCTTTGTACAAAATATAGATCATACATAATGTAATTCATATATTGAGTCTATCACAGCTGTGAATGACGCAATAGGATTATATGACAGGTGGTAATGGACATGGAACTGCCTAGTATAGGCCTTATGGTCTCTTGCTGTCTCCATTCTTATGTTCTTATATGCTTTAGGATAGATATAAGCTATCATTTGAAATAAGGATTATAATATTAAGAAGACGATGAAATTGTATCATTTGATTGAAATTCAAATTATAAATTTTCTAGTTGATCATTTTTATTCGTTGAGTGTTCACTACACGACTGCAATATGCATACATATACTAAGGGATTTTACCCCCTTACAAGGGAGGTAATCAAAGTCAAAAGGCATAATTCCACTCCCACCCATTTCATCCCCACCCACTCCACTCCCATTCACCACCCCTCCCTCCCTACCTCCCTCCCTCCCTCTCTCTCTCCCTCCCTCCCTCCCTTCCTCACTCACTCTTTTCTTGGCTCCTCCTGGATGACCCGTCATCCCCCGCATCTCGCCAATTGCCCTGGGTCAGAAGCAATGTTTTCGCGACTACAATATGATTCGTTTATTTCTTCGATATCGTATGAGTCATATCGGAATGGTGACGAAATATATATACACACACAGTTCAATATAAACAGGCTGTATTTTCTTTTTACTTCTTCCCCCTCTCTATTCTCTTACAGAGAAAATAATGTGTTTTAGATTGGATTTTTCACTCTGATATTATGCATGGCATTTTTTCTTCTGTTCTTGTTTGTGATATTACATAGAAAATTACAAAACGCTATTATATACAGTACAATATAAACAGACTGTATTTATTTTACTCCCCCCGCCTCTATTCACTTATAGAAAAAGCAATGTGTTTTAAATTATAGTTTTCTATCTGTAAAATTATGTATGACATTTTTCTTCTGTCCTTGTTTGTGAAATTACACACAAAATTACAAAACGCTATTACACAATATATAATTTACTACTTCAAACATAATCTCGTAGCTGTTTTTTTTTATATGTAGATATATTTATAGAAACACCATCAATTTCCCATAACATTTCAGGAAAACTTTACTAGCACTTTTTTTTTATCTAATTCTTTTATAATATTATTATTTTTTACATATATCAGCACTTTTAACCTTTTGAATAAGAAGAATGCCTATGTATGCGTCATGAGCTGCGAGCTTGGTATACGAGGATGCCACAGTCGGCTTCCTGGTTATATTTATTTTGTAGTTGTATCTGAGTGACCCCCGTATTCTGTGAACATGCTTGATCACGTTTTCTGTGACGTTATATTTATTCAGGATGAAAGAAAACGAGTATAACAGCAGTAATTTTAAATTTTGTAATGCGCGTATTATGATACATCATCGTTTATCAGGCAACATGATATGCGCGTGAGCATTTGACTCGTATTAAAAAGGTTAAAAACTGTCAGTTATGTTTACATACTAAACCTGTATTGCAGAGAAAGTATTTCATACTAAATTACATTATATTCACCAGTAAAATTACGCACGAATTCTTTTTATCTTTGCTACATTATATACAAAGCCACAGGTCGTTATTACACAATATAGGATTCAATAATTCAAATAATATATATTTTTTCAATCTACTAAGTGCTTTAGTATATTCACGTAAGATTTACAGAATATCTACGTAAAAATGTTACCAATATATTTTACTTTAATTTTACAGGTTATTCTTAGTGTACATTCATACACACACACACACACAACACACACACACACACACACACACACACACACACACACACACACACACACACACACACACACACACACACACACACACACACACACACACACACACACACACACA
>NC_134778.1:22199039-22201539 GCF_046742065.1 Oratosquilla oratoria | reverse complement strand
TGCGGTACTGCCAAGGACTCGAACCCGGCTAGCGCAACTTCTCTTATATATTTGTATGCTCGAGTTACATACGCGGAATTTTACGTTCAACCCATCTCCACTATGATGGTACAATTGGTAAGTATACGAACGCAGGAAAATATTTGTACAACACTGAATGGGTTCCAGTGATTAGAGGTACATTTTAACAACCTCGTTCACCCGCCAGACATAGTTTAGTAAAGGTGTGTACGGCAAAATTCGTCACGTGTCTCTTCATCCGTGAACAGAAGGAATTTAGTGCTGAAAACTCACAGGACTTGCTTGAGGCTGCTACAAAGGACCCAGATTTCTTGAAACAAGTAATAACCGGAGATGAATTGTAGGTCTATGGCTATGACCCAGAAATAAAAGCTACTTTCTGAGCCATTGTCAATGCGACGGTTAAAGAGTATACATCTTTACTCAACTATGTCTGGAGTGTAAATAAAATGTCACATGGGAGCATGTCCGCTCACGCATATATAGTAAGATTGTCTGTCCAGTGTCGGCAAGATCTGTTAAGATCGTACGACCAAGTCTGCAAATATTTATAATGGTTGGATACTTTCCGGACAGACTATGTATAAACAGTATATATATATATATATATATATAAATATATATATTGTGTGTAGCTAGATAGTATGATATTTACTTGTAGGCAAACAAAATAAAAGCTATTGAAGATTCACTTTTTTATTATTTCCTTGCGTATAGTCTCTATACGACGAACATTTGACTTGTTGTGTTCTGCAACTTTACCTAGTAGATATTTGATCGTGACCGACGTTTCGGAGCTCTCTCGTTCCATCTTCAAGGGCGAATTGCTGTGTGATGTTGTTTGTTTTGGTTATGTATGGGATGCGTGGATCATAGACACTATATCATGGGAAAATTTGTTGTTCATTGGCTAATTGGCAGCCAATGAGCGTGCGAATTTTTTCATATTTGGAGGGCTCTCCTAGTGAGCGAAGCGATGGGGTTAATTGGTTTCTTAGCAAACATTCTTTTCATTGATGGCAAGGTCTGAAGGTCTTCCATTTGAATGTTTATTGATAGCTGTTTTGCTTGAATATGGAGTGCTTCAAGGAGTAGAAACCTTCGGGATCTCTTTCTGTCAAGTTATGTAGGGTTTTTATCCAGATAATTTCTTGTTAATGGTCTGTTAAGTGTGGTGGGACTTTATGAATCCATTGGTCAATTAGCATGTCAGGCGTGTTGTTAGCTTTGTGGTTGTCATACCAATGTATGAATGAGGCCCACACTCCTCACTATTACAGCTGTTTGATATACATCCCATGTATAACCAGAACAAATAACGTGACACAGCAATTCGCCCTTGGAGATGGAACAAGAAAATTCCAAAACGTCGGCGACGATAAAATATCTACTAAGTAAACTTGCAGAACACGACAAGTCAAATGTTCGTCATATAGAGACTATACACAAGGAGATGATAAAAAATGAATCTTCAATAGCTTTTAACTTCGATGCCTGCAAGGAAATATGATACTACCTAGGTACACACACAATATATATATATAATATATATATAATATATATATATATATATATATATATTGTAACGTAATATTAGATATTACGTCATATTTGTAATTATGTTATAGAATTGTGTTCCTTTGTATTACATAACTATGTTCATATTTCTTGTCTATGTATGTATTGTAACAATGTTAAGCAGTAACGCCCGTCCACTATATGTAATCTTGCCTACGTGCGGAGAAAGGTGCGCACTCTTGTAGAACAAACAGACAAGCGAAATCCTGAATAGTTCGGAGCGCACAGATTTGACAGTTACTAAATAAATACATTGGTCAAGCGAGTCGAGGATCCTAAAACTACCCATGTTGACGTGTGTTAACTTACCCTCCTCCCCCCCTTTCTCTCTCTCGCACACTCACCCGGAAGTATCCCGCTTCCGGTCCAATGGTATATAAGCAGTGGAAATCGCTCACTCGTCGTCATTTTCCCACATATTGATCTCTTGATAAAAACTAGAAGGTTTAGATTCATGAGACGATTGGTGTGAAGTGATCACCCTTTTTGCCTACATTACGTGTCTGATATACATTGCATTACTTTACTTATATTTGTACTTATTACTTATTCTGATGCATGTTCCTGATCTTTGTACTTAGATAGTACCATATTGTATACTTATCTTGTGTTTCTTATTTGAACGATAATTTCCATATTCTTATAATCATGTAACGGTCCCATTGACCCTACTGCCCATTCTCTTTTGTGTTGATTGCCTGTAAATATTTTCCATATTAATAATTTCGTTTACTAGTTTTATCGCTAGTTTAATTTTCCTTTCCTGGAATCTTCTTTGTTACCTTTACTTCTAGTCTTACGAATTATCTAGGCCCTGACCAGATAGTTCAGTCCTACAGTGGCTTCTAGAAGTGAGCTGGTTCTTAAGCACTTAGACGTTATACGTAAACGTCTCTTCACA
>NC_134778.1:22165613-22183113 GCF_046742065.1 Oratosquilla oratoria | reverse complement strand
AATTTAGTGGCTTGTGTGAATATGATCATTATCTAAAAAAATAACTACTCTACTCAAAAGTAGCCTAAATCACACTGTATTAATTAATTTATTTATTCATTTATAAATTATGGAATATGCTAAAATGTTCTGTTTCCATTTCAGGATCTGTATCAACAGCTTCAATCCCTTCATCATCGGCTCCACTTGAATTATCTGCAAACCTGACTCCACCATTAAAAAGGTCACTATCAGACTCCTCCACAGGCGCCACTTCTGCTAAATCATTTTCATTTAAAAGAAAGTCATCAACATCTCTGGACAGATTTATCATAAAAACTTTAGCCTCTCAAAAGGAAAATCCCGACAAAATTGCAAGAATGATATTTGCTACAAATTCACCATTTCGTCTTGTTCAGCATCCTCAGTTTCTCAAGATGGTTCAGAACCTGAGGCCAGGTTATATTCCTCCATCCAGAAAAGATATTGCTGATAAGTACTTGGATCTTATGTATGAGAAGGAATATGAAAAGGGTGCAGATGACCTGAATAATGAAACTGTATGTCTTTCAGTTGATGGGTGGTCTAACATCCATAATGAGTCCATAATATGTGTCACTCTAACAACATCCACTGGTCTTATTTATTTAGTTGACACAATAGACACATCAGAGAAACCTCACACTACTGAATATCTTCTACAACTTGTACAAAATTCGATCAAGAAGGCTGAACAAGATTTTGGTTGTCACATTGGAAGTGTTGTGACAGACAATGCAGCAAATATCACCAAGATGAGAAAACTCTTGGAGGAATCGAGTGAACCTGAGCATACCGTCTTCACATACGGCTTATACCGTTCCTTGTAATCTTGTGTTAAGTCCGGCTAAAATTGGCATTTCAAAGCATAACAGTGCCTTAAAAATAATTTCTTATTTCATTATAAAAGTTTATATTAACTTATACTGTATTGAATAAGTCAATAGTTGATATATTTGTCATATATACAATGTTAGGTTTCTAGTTTTGATATATTTGTCCAATATAAAATGTTAGTTTACAAAGAAAGCAAAGGCCTCCGCTAGCGGACCCAGGGATCTGGGTGCACACGTCCTGTGTAATGGTAGTCCTTGATATATATATATATATATATATATATATATATATATATATATATATATATGTATATACATACAGTATATGTATATTTGTTGTGTGTGTGTGTGCTACAAATAGGCTATCGGTTTAGTGTTAACTTCAATAATTTTTTGTAATTTATTGCCAGACGGTTTCTGTTTAGCTTAGAGTCTGCTCCTCACCAAACGCATTAGTTCCCCCCCCCCCCAAAGAAAAAGGAATTTGTTGTTACGTATTGTTCTCGAATATGGTTTGAAATTTTCGAGTCGTGAGGTGTTCTACAATTCCCACTTTCTCTCTTGGTCAGGCGAGGCTATCCTTCAATTGATGCAATCTGCCAATGATTAGAACGATTATGATGGAGGTACTAATGTCAATTAAGTTAATGGGTCTGTGACGGTTATGTCACTTTATTTATTTTTTTTCTTCTAATGTATCAAATACGTCAACACGCGCTGAGAAACTCGTATGCATGTAGTAAAAGAACGATTAAATGTGCGTGAGCTCATTATTACACACACACACACACACGCACACACACACACACACACACACACACACACACACACACACACACACACACACACACACACACACACACACACACACACACACACACACACACACACACACACACACACACCCACACCCACACCCACACCCACACCCACACACACACATACACACTCACACACACACTCACACACACACACACACACACACACACACACACACACACACACACACACACACACACACACACACACACACACACACACACACACACACACACACACACACACACACATTTACACTCGGGTACACACACGCTCGCAGTTGCATATTACTAATTGCGAAAATGTTACATTTGACATAATCGCATTAACATCATTATGATAGATTAGCCTGAAGCTATCGTTTTAACATTTTTGCACTAACCAGCGACTTCGTCATCGGATATCTATATTCCAAAAGAAATGAAAACGAAAAATAGATCGAATATATATTTTTCTCAAGTATACATATGAATACATGAAATGGCCAGTCGGTAAAAATAATACATGCATAAAGGTCACGTATGTTTTAAATCCTGTCATTAAAAATAAGTAAAAACAAACGAAGTCAAAACAGCATTCCATAAGACGTCACAATAAGGATAAATTGTTAAATCATTAGCACAAACACGCACAAGATTTCCTGGTGTAGTGGATGGCTTCACAATCTACCAACATTGAGAATCGGGTACGAGTCTCTCACAGCGTGAAAACTTCCATAACATAACTGTAAGCCGTTACTGTCCCCCTTAAGCAGATGGGGGGTGTTGTGTGTAACGTGTACATAACTTCTATTAGCATCTGAAGCTCTCATCCGGGAGGGTAATAGCTGTCGGTCACGAGTTCAGCAATTGATCCAAGACCATGGCGAATTTCTCTCACATATTGTAAAGTGTAATGAATGGATGTAAGTACAGTATACATTGTGTATTCATGTGTGTGTGTATGATTTACCGTGGTCTTGAAACACGTGTTGGACTTGTGATTGACAGGTATTTCCCTCCCGGAAGAGAACTCAGAGGTCATATACGACCGATCTATGGGTAACTGTGGCCTTACACACACACACACACACACACACACACACACACACACACACACACACACACACACACACACACACACACACACACACACACACACACACACACACACACACACACACACACACACACACACACACACACACACACACACACAACGACCCGCAGCGCAGCGATACTGAATTTAATTCAGCCCTGGGCGGGATTCGAACCCTGACCGCCGTAGTAGCAGCCAGGAACTCTACCATTGCGCCACGAGTCGTGTGTGTGTGCCTGTATGTATGTGCGTGCGTGCGTGCGTGAGTGTGTGTGTGTGTGTGTGTGTGTGTGTGTGTGTGTGTGTGTGTGTGTGTGTGTGTGTGTGTGTACACGCGCGTCCTATTGGCGAATCGATAAGCGATACAAGGGTCTGAAATTTGGTGAATCTTTCTGGCAATATTTCCCGTAGGCCCACACATCTTTCGTGCCGCGGTCGACCCGGCTTGTCCCCCAACGGCTGAAGGTAACTGCTACACTTTTAGGTTCGAGGCCCGGGTTCGAATCCAGTGTTTGCCAAGAATTACTACCTGCCGCCGTGACAGTTCCAGTACATAGGGCAAAGGTTAGGTTTTCGGTCGTAACCAAACACAAATACTCCTTGTATGCGGAGAAGCTCCGGCTAAGGCAATATTTTGATAATATATATATACATATATATATAGGTGTATATATATATACGTATATATATGTATATGTATGTATATATATAGATATATATATGTGTATATATATATATACATATATATATATATATACATACATATGCATATATATATATGTATATATGTATATATATATATATATATATTTATACACATACATATGTATATATATATCAGTTAATTGGTGTTTTACGAATAGATAAAATCAACTAGATACATAATAAACAAATTTGGTACTTAGCCATTTTTTTTTTAGCTACAAGAACTATCTGAGGTTGATTGGAATAATCCAGTATTAGACAAAGCTTGTATAAAAATCGCCCTATGTTAGCTAGAGAAGAAATACATTATCGATGATATGGCGAAATTTTGTTATAATTATGTTGATGTTCTCTCATAACTTTGAGGAATTGCAAAATCAACCACATGTGAATGATATCACCGAAGGATAACCAGGGAACTCGAAAGCCAAAGTTGTCTTCCAATATCACTATCCTTACTTTCCTTCAGTCTCCACAGGACGAATGAATGACCTTAGGGCACTCGACGAAGAACCCGAAATGCGGCTTCATGTTCTGAGTTCGCTGTCACGTCCTTTCTTGCCTTGTCTTGTGCCTCTTCTTCACTCTCTTCAACAGTTTCTCCAACAAACACAGCTCGTTCTTCGAAAGGAGGCCGGTCAATACATGGAGGCGAGTTCGGATGGAGCCCTTGGGGCCACGGCTAATCACGAATGATGATGACGATGGTAATGATGATGATGGTGATGATGAGAGTGGGCACTCGCGTGAAAGTAAGCTGCGAGAGTGGATCATGATCAAGGAACATGAGGTATTTTTGTCACCAGTAACCAGCTCTTCTATCCCTTAAAGGACAAGATCACGCCGAAAAATTGGAATCACTGCTGTAGTAGTGGAGAGGCTGAAGGAGGGGATTAGCAGAATGGAAGGATGGTGGAAGCAAAGATGATCAACATCCATTTGTTGAGTGGAGAATATTTTCTAACCACAAAAGAACTGGTAGTGAGTTCCCTAAATTTTCTAAAGAATTTACTGAATAAAACTTACCCTAGCTCATACGCAGATCGAGAGAGTAGACCACGATGATAGATCGTGAGAATAGACCTTAATTAATAGTAGAGAGTGAGGGTAGATAGGTAGAACCGTGTGAGTATATTGTGAGGTTCTATAGTGAAAATATAGAACATATGAAAGAGACTTAAGAGACCATAAAGCCTACACTAGGCAGTTCCATGTGCATTACCACCTTATTTTCCCCATCCATGATCGATAGATTAGACCACGATGATAGATCGTGAGAATAGACCTTAATAGTAGAGCGTGAGGGTAGATAGGTAGAACCGTGTGAGTATATTGTGAGCTTCTATAATGAAAATACAGAACATATAAAGGAGACTTAAGAGACCATAAAGCCTACACTGGGTAGTTCCATGTCCATTACAACCTATTATCCCCATCCATAAAGTTATTTAACATTCTCTTAAAGCAACCAATTTTTTCAGCGCTCACTCAATGGTTACTAAATCTATTGCATTCGTTGTCCATTCTATTGGTAAACCAATTCTTTCCTATTTTCTTCAATCTAAATTTGTCCAATTTAAATCCATTACTGCGAGTCCTGCTCTACTGTAGATTACACTGGGAGGATATGGGTAGATAGGTGTGTCCGTGAGATTATAGTGATCATACAGCGTGAGATAGAGCGTGATAATACGTCGTGAGAATAGATGAGATGTTTTGGGACACCGAAACTGAGGAGAGAGTTATCTTATTTCACGAGGGTCCTGTATTCATCTTTGCTTAAAATTTTGGCCAGATACAGGATATCAAACGAAAGATAGAACCTGTCAGTATTCACAATGCACACACGCACGCACGCACACACACACACACACACACACACACACACACACACACACACACACACACACACACACACACACACACACACACACACACACACACACACACACACACACACACACACACACACACACACACACACACACACACACACACACACACACACACACACACACACACACACACACACACACACACACACACACACACACACACACACACACACCAAGAGCTTTTTCTCCCTTATTAAGGAGGTAGCCAAGTCAAAGGCACATGCCTTCACCCATCCATTCCTCTCCCATCCACTACCCCTTCCTCCCTCTCATCTTAGCTTCTCATGGATGACGGGTCATCCCTGTATCCCGCTTACTGCCCTGGGTCAGAAGCAATGTAGCAAGTTACAGCACATCCACAGCAAGGCCGCTTCACTTAATCGGCGACCCCTCCTCTCTGTCCCCTATACATATATATGTATGTATACATATGTATATATATAAATATATATTATATATATGTATATATATATGTTATATATATGTATATATATATATATGTATATGTATGTGTGTGTTCTTCATATAAATGGGCAGGAGATTCTCTCTCAAGCATATTTCATTGAATGAAATGGCAAGCTTGTTGTGACAAAGCTTTTTGTCAATCTTCTCTCTCTTTCGTAAGGTGACTTTGCCTTCCATAGGCAGGAGTCCAAGTAATTTGCCATATGCCATGATATACAAATAGGCATAGCTGAAAGCCAAAACGCGTTTTCGCACCTCCTGAAGAAGCACCAGGAGGTGCGAAAACGCAATTTGGCTTTCGACTATGCCTATTTCTATCCCATGGCATACGGAGAATTACTTGGACTCCTGCCTATGGAAGGCAAAGTCGCCTAACGAAAGAGAGAGAAGATTGACAAAAAGCTTTGTCACAACAAGCTTGCAATTTCATTCAATGAAATACATACATATATATATATATATATATATATATATATATATCCATATATATACATATATATATACATACATACACTCAGGAGGTGCCAAGATGGGAGGGAGGGAGGGAGGAGGGTAGAGGGGAGTGGAATATATAGGAAATGGAATGGGTGGGAGTGGTTTCTATGCCTTTTTCTTTTTGGCTACCCCCCGTGTAAGGAAAAAAAAACCTTTGGTATATAATGTATGTACATACACTCAATAATTTCGCCCACGTATTGCTGTATCTTGCGAAGGCAGATGATGAACGCCATCCAGTTTTTGTAAAAGTGTTTCCGATGAAGGAAGGGTGAGAGGGTGGGAGGTTAAAGAAACAAGACTATATTGAAACTTCCTTCCTACGCTTAGAACCCTCCAGCCGGGAGGCTATCACCCAGTTGAAGAAAATTCCCTGGCTTTGGCCAAAAGGAACTTTGGCATTAGGTTGAAGGGTTTCGCCGAAACTCTGGTTCGTCGTCGTGTTTCGATTTGATTTAGATGAGAGAAGATCACAAGAAAAGAATGTGGGACGGTACCGGAGAGGACCTTTCGAGTTCGGAATATGCCGTTGAGTAAATTAAGATGCACAGATAAGGAATGAAGGCTACCATGACACGTTGAACGAGTTTTGTTTTCTCGAACCTAACGCTGTTTGGATTAGTTGCGGGGACGATGCTGAAATAAATGGTTTAGAGTGGCTTCTCTGTTTGAACGCTTAGAGACACAGACACAGACTTAGGCACAGTCGCACACGCACACCCGGGTCCAAATACAGACACACAGAAAGACAGACACAGGCACAGAGATGGACGCAGACACAGACATAAATAGAAAGACATAAAACAGACAAATACAGGTAGAAACACAAATCAAGAAACAAAGACACAAACACAGACATGGACACAGACTCAAAGTCACATACACAAGTGCAGACAGTCACATAGAGAGGAACAGACAAAGGGGCACAGTCATATACAAAGACGTAGACAGACATAGACATAAAGACAGGCAGCAGTAGCATCTATCTGATTCTGAGGGTTAAGCTGAATCTACTTTTCTTATAAAGTAATGGTCATGTTGATAGTATTATCCACAGGGATTCGTAAAGCACGCACACACACACACACACACACACACACACACACACACACACACACACACACACACACACACACACACACACACACACACACACACACACACACACACACACACACACACACACACACACACACAGACAGACAGACAGACAGACAGACAGACAGACACACACACACACACACGCACACACACACACACACACACACACACACACACACACACACACACACACACACACACACACACACACACACACACACACACACACACACACACACACACACACACACACACACACACACACACACACACACACATATTCGATGGCGCAGTTGTAGCGTTCACAACCACTACTCCAGCGGTCCGAGTTTGAATCCCACCCATGGCTGAAATAATTTCAGAATCGCTGCGCTGCGAGTCGGTTCTCCAACTCTCGTGGGCCGAGGTGTGTGTGTGTGTGTGTAAGGTCACAGCATTACCCATAGATCGGTCATATATAAGTTCTGAGTTCTCATCCGGAAGGGTAATAGCTGTCGATCACATGCAAGAACATAAGAATGGAAGGGACTGTAAGAGACTATAAGGCGTACACTAAACAGTTCTATGTCCTTCACTGCTTGTTATCCTTATTCATAAAGTTATTTACTATTTTCTTGGAATAACCAATTGTTTTGATGCTCACTACGTGGTTATTAACTCTATTCCATTCGCTAACAGTTCTGTTGGTAAACCGGTTCTTGTCTATTTCCTCCATCTAAATTTGTCCAATTTAGTTTCATAACTACTAATCATGCCCTGCCGTTTCAATAAGATAACTTAGATTACCCCGTACTCTTCGTCTTTTCAGACATTGTAACTTAAGGTGGCTAAGCCAGTCTTTGTATGGTAAAATTCTAAGCCCTTGTATAATTTTTGTCATTCTCCTCAGTTCTGATTCTAGTGAATTAATATTCATTCTATAGGATGAAGACCAAAACTGTACTTCATAGTCAAAGATGGGTTTAATTATCACCAGATAGAGTTTCATGATTATCTTTGCACTTTTGTTTGTAACCGTCCTGTCGATAAAACTTAATGGTCTGTTTGTCTTTTCTTGGCACTAATGCACTGCTTCCTGGATATAAGGTCCAGACTCACACTTCCGAGATCTTTTCAAGTTCTGTTCTCTTTAATATGGTATTATATAAGCTATATCTGTTAGATGGGTTGTGTAATCCTATACACACGCACACACACACACACACACACACACACACACACACACACACACACACACACACACACACACACACACACACACACACACACACACACACACACACACACACACACACACACACACACAGACACACATGCACACTCACACACGCATACACACACACACATACTTACACTTCCTTCCCTTAGATATTTCATTCTTAAGATATGTGTGTAGTTGTATATACACATACACATATATTTGTATTTCCTTGCCACCACCGTGTAAAGAAACAAATGTAATAAAACATAAGTCATTACCTATATCAAAACACAGAATAATTCATAGTATTGAGTGTGGTTTTGATCTGATGGTAGTAGAAATAAATGTTATTTTCAATTCTCACTTAAGTTAATTTCCAGGCTGTTTATGACAAAAATATAGACTGCTGATTTAAGGTCCTATAAATGTAGGTACTTATTCTTTTAGAAGAACGTTGGGAAATTTGATTTTTACCACTTTTCATTGCACAAAGGATCTTGTATCACTTGACTGGGTATTTCCATTTTTGTCTCAGATTGGCAGAAAATCAGACTTCCTTAGTCTGGATAGTCTTCGGCTTGGTACCACGATATTGGGACGTGGTGTCATTTTGATGATATCTAATAAAGAAGTCCCCGGTATTGAGCCAGATGACATGGTCCACAAACCGCTACGACCATAAGAAGGTTTAGAATGCTGCAGTCCGATTCATCACTCAACCAACACAGACATAAATTACCCCTGAGACGCCTAGACAGACTGTACACCAAACACGAACACCTGATCCGACACATAACACCCAGACTTCGCCCTACAGACCTTGTCAGCTGCGCTTCTTCATCGTGCGGTATACTCTAGAAATCGTGTATACCTATGAGAATATCGCCCATCATATTCACTAGGGTATTTTTTCTTTTCCCGTCTTCTCCCCTTTTCGATGTTTGTCGTGCGCTGTGGAGAGAAGGTAGGGTACAGCGGGAAGTAAATTCGACTAGATTCTTGTAGGAAACATATACAAGCACAAACACACACACACACACACAGACACACAGACACACACGCACACGCACACACACACACACACACACACACACACACACACACACACACACACACACACACACACACACACACACACACACACACACACACACACACACACACACACACACACACACACACACACACATACACACACACACACACACATTTCCCACGAACAAAATCACACCCACATGCATAAACATGATTTTTCTTTGACAAAATAACTCTTCCTTTCAAACTTTCTCCTATTATCATCTTCTCATTACACTTTATACCTCGCTAAAAAAAATTCTGTGGTGTTTCTATCTTTCTCTACAACTATGTGCCCGACCAATTTCCCAGTTTTTTGTTTGATATTGATACAAGCCTCAAACACCAAGTATCCTCCTGAGCCACGACACAAGCCCTAGTAAATATCTCTAAAAAACCCTCAGTGGCAATAGCCCCATTTTATGTGCAACTGTGCTTTAGTTTTCTTACAGACTTCTCTCCCCTTACACAAACACCGATCCCGTGCGCGCGGGTGGTCTATTCTAGGTATCGCCCAACATCACTTAGCCCGCCCGCGGGGTGGTCTGCCACGTTCAGCGGCCGGGACGGCCACCCTGAATACTACTTAGCCTGGTCTGCGGCCGGGCCGGGGTCCGTGCGCTCAGCCCAAAGATGTTCAGATTTACCACGTGAGGCGGACCGAGGCCCGTTTGGTTTTGATCTAATGAAAGCGTTCTACCCCCTGAAGTCGGAGCTTGGGTGCATATATTTACTCTAGAATTATCACAGTTATGCAGGTGGGTGGGTAAGATCCAATGAACCACAACTGATTAAATGAGCCATTCGAGGTTTCGCCTTAGATCGGCCTGTACTTAGACATGCATGTCTTAATCTTTGAGACAAGGATATGACAACTGGCAGGATCAACCAGGTAGCTTGGCGTTGACACTAGATAGCTAGCTAGCTATCTGTCGAGGTGGACCGTCGGGTAGATGGATGGATGGATGGATACGGTGGCTAGGGGTGGGAGGCATCCGGCCTCTCGGCCGATGCTACCCACCCCCTATACTATATACGCGAGATGGCAGAATTGCGGATGTCGGGTCCCGGATTTCCAGTCACCCAACATCACTTTTCCCGTCTGCGGGGTGCTCCGCCACGGTCAGCGGCCGGGACGGGGCACGTCGGCTGAAAGAAGTGGCCACCCCATTCCCGGCCACCTTCCACAGCCAGTAGCCCAACATCACTTAGCCCGTCCGCGGGGTGCTCCGCCACGGTCAGCGGCCGGGACGGGGCACGTCGGCGCCGAAAGAAGTGCCCACCCAATTCCCGGCCACCGTCCACCGCCAGACGCCCAACATCACTTGGCCCGTCCTTGGGGGTGCTCCGCCACTGTCATCGGGCCGGGTTCCGTGCGCTCAGCCCAAAGATATTCAGATTCACCAAATGTGGCAGACCGAGGCCCGTTTGGTTTTGATCTAATAAAAGCGCTCTACCCGCTGAGGTCGGAGCTTGTGTGCATATATTTGCTCTAGAATTACCACAGTTATGCAGGTGGGTGGGTAAGATCCAATGAACCACAACTGATTAAATGAGCCATTCGAGGTTTCACCTTAGATCGGCCTGTACTTACACATGCATGTCTTAATCTTTGAGACAAGGATATGACTACTGGCAGGATCAACCAGGTAGCTTGACGTTGACGCTAGCTAGCGAGCTAGCCATCTGTCTAGGTGGACCATCCATCCATCCACCCGACTGTCCACCTAGAGAGATAGCTAGCTAGCCCTTTAGCGTCAACGCCAAGCTACCTGGTCGATCCTGCCTGTAGTCATATACTTGTCTCAAAGATTAAGCCATGCATGTCTAAGTATAGGCCTATCTAAGTCGAATCCTCGAATGGCTTAATAAATCAGTTGTGGTTCATTGGATCATACCCACCCACCTTGATAACTGTGGTTATTCAAGAGGTAATACATGCACACAAGCTCCAACCTCAGGGGGTAGAGCACACACACACACTCACTCACACACACACACACACACACACACACACACACACACACACACACACACACACACACACACACACACACACACACACACACACACACACACACACACACACACACACACACACAACACACACACACACACACACACACACACACACACACACACACACACACACACACACACACACACACACACACACAACACACACACACACACACACACACACACACACACACACACACACACACACACACACACACACACACACACACACACACACACACACACACAACACACACACACACACACACACACACACACACACACACACACACACACACACACACACATATATATATATATACACACACACACACACACACACACACACACACACACACACACACACACACACACACACACACACACACACACACACACACACACACACACACACACACACACACACACACACATATATATGTATGTATATATATATATATATGTATATATATATATATATATTTATATATATATATATATATATATGACTGAAGGTGAAAGAAGTAGACGAGGAGTAATGGGAAAAATTCACGCTTTAACGTTTCGACCCGCAGGGTCTTGATCACAAAGCTAACAACTCAAACGTAACAGGATAATTTATATACGGACGGGTCATCTCATGGGACGCTTCAGAGAGCCTCTTATTTTATTTGCGTATTCTTTTATTATTAATAAGCTTGTGGCTTTTGCTAAACATATAAAGCCTTCTCTATGGTTAATGTTGTTATTAGTGTTGATATATGCTGCCTCAATTGTCTTCCTTAGTTTCTTGGATGATCCTTTATTTAATACGGTTGTGTTGTTCCAGTCTGGAAGGTGACCATGTTTATCCACATGTATTACTATTTAGTTAGATGGGCTTTTACGTCATTTTTATGTTCATTTATCCTTTTATTAATTCCGCGACCAGATTCACCAAAATATGAAGAGGGACAACTTTTACACGGGATTTTAAAAACAACGCTGTTTTCGTTAGTGGGATTATTGTAGCTACGTGTTACCAAATGTCCTACTTTGTTACCTGACGTCCTGGCTATTTTGATGCCCGCTTTTAGGAGAAAAGTGTCTAGGTATGAATTGACATTAGAGTTTGGTACTGTGATATATCTGGTTTTATTATTACATTTATTATCATTCTTATTTTTATTTTTATCTTTATTTTTATTAATTATTTCTTTGGCTTTCTTTTTCAACCTACATAAGAGACCTTTTGGATATTTGAGTTACATGAAAGTCTCAGTAATATGTTGATAATTCAAGATCTAGAATTACACCCATTAACCACCCATTTGTCGCTGTTCACTAGCGAATTTCTCAAATAGTTACGTTGGCGACAAGCGTGAAGGGATTCGTTCCTGTCCTTACTACTCCCACTGGGTGCGGTGGCCATGGGGTGAAAATGGGTGGTTAATGGGTGCAGTGAGCGCCTTCCCCAATCTCGATAGTCAGTTAGACTATGAGTTCTCATGGTTTTATACCGTCAAGTGGTCGAGCGGTCTAAGGCGAGTGTCTTGAAAGTTTACTTCCAGATGCAGCGGGTTCGAATCCTGTGTGCTACTGCCAAGGAGATTGTCTGATATATATATATATATATATATATATATATATATATATATATATATATATTGTATGTATATGTGATATAGGAGGACTCTGTTTATAGAGAAATGATGACACTTTTATACTACGACTGTTCCTCCGTTATGGTGTCCCCCAACCCCTTATTACTGTCCTGTATCATTTCTCTGAATATTCATTTCCTTTTTTTACCTACCCTGTGGTGGGGGATAGAATGCTGCCACCAAGTATTCCCACTTGAATCATAAGAGGCGAGAAAAACGGGACAGGGATTAAGACTAGGTATACTTCGTCATGTAGTCCCCACAGGAGACATTCCTAAAGAAATTAAAGGCATGAGAGGGTCTAGGAGTTTTTCAACCAGTACCCTAAGGTTTGGGTCTTTTAATGTGCGTGGATGTAGTACAGATGAGAGTAAAATGGAAGAGATAGGCAGCATGTTTGTGAGAAGAAAGATGGGTGTGTTGGCTTTGAGTGAAACTAAGTTGAGAGGGAGGGGCAAGTATGATTTTGGGAGTATAGTTGGGAGGTTCTCAGGAGTGAAGAGAGGGCGAAGGAGAGAACGGATGGCTATACTAGTAAGTGAAGAGATAGCTAAACGTGTAGTGGAGTGGAAAGTGGTTTCTTTAAGGTTAATATGGATGAAGGTGAAACTGGGAAAGGAAATGTGGGTTTTTGTAAGTGCATATGGACCTGGTAGTGAGAAGAGTGTAGAAGAAAGGGAGGCTTTTTTGGACAGATTTAAATGAGTGCATAGAGGGATTAGGGAGGAATGTCAAATTTAGTTGTATTGGGAGACCTTAATGCTAGGGTAGGAAATGAACCAATAAATGGAGTGGCTGGGAAATGTGGAGTTCCAGGAAAAAATCGTAGTGGAGAGTTGATGGTGGATATGTGTCTAGAGAGTTGATGATAGCAAATACAGTGTTTAGGAAGAAAGTTAAGCATAAGTACACATGGAAGAGGGTGGTAGATGGAAGGGTGGTAGATAGAGAGTTAATGGACTATGTAGTGGTAGATAGGAGTATAATAGTAAGAGTTAATGATGTACATGTTCTAAGGGGAGAGAGTGGGGGAATATCAGATCATTTTCTGGTGGAAGGTAAGTTGAGAGTGGAGGATAGATGGAAAAAGAGGAAAAGGACAAAATGCAGGGAGGTGCTTAGAGTAAACTGCTTAAATGAGAAAGAAAAGGAGGAGTACAAGAAGAAGCTGAGAGAGGAGTGGGAGGGAGTGAAGGATAGAGTAGAACTAGGAGTGGAGGAGGAATGGGGATGGTTCAAGGAAGGAGTCACAAAGTGTGCAAAGATGGTGTGTGGAACAAGGAGGATGGGAGGAAATAGAAGGAGGGGTAGTGAGTGGCGGGATGAGGAATTAAAGAAGGGTGTAGAAGAGAAGCGAGCTTTCACAGTTTGGTTATAAAATAGGACGAGGGAATCGTATGAGAGGACAAAGTAAGTGAAGAGAGGTAAAGCATAAGATAAAGGAGGCAGAGAGGAGAGCAGATGCGAAATGGGGTAAGAGTATGACATAGATTTTTGAAAGCAATAAATAGATGTTTTGGAAAGAAATTAAGAGAGGAAGAGGAGGCGAATCAAGTAGAGAAGAAAAAGTAAAAGGTGCAGATGGAGAGATGATAATGGAAGAGAAGGCAGTAAGAGGAAGATGGGCAGAGAATTGTAGGGAGTTGTTAAATGTGAAGGAGGATAGGGAGGGAAAGGTAGTTGCAGTGGGAAGTGCTATGAAAATGACCGTGATGAGTGAGGAAAAGGGAGGAGAAATAAGTAAGGATGAAGCGAATGCAGTTGTTAAGATGATGAGAAGCAGGTAAGGCACCTGGTCTTGACGGATGTCGTGCAGAATGTCTGAAAAAAGGAGGTACATTGATAGTGGACTGGCTGGTGAGGTTATTTAATGTTTGTTTAAGAGAGGGTAGAGTGCCGGAAGACTGGAGGAGTGACTGTAAAGTTCCACTTTACAAAGGAAAAGGGGACAAGTGTAAGTGTAGTAGTTTCAGAGGGATCAGCTTGTTAAGTGTAGTTGGGAAGGCTGCATTTAGGACAGGTAGAGGTTGCGTAGACCAGATTTTTGTGATATGACAGATATGTGAGAAAGATATAGGAAAAGGTAAGGATGTATTTTGGGCTTTCATGGATTTGGAAAAAGCTTATGCCAGGGTAGACAGGAAGGCACTGTGGGAGGTTATGCAGATATACGGGGTAGGAGGAAAGCTTTTAGGAGCTGTCAAAAGCTTTTACGAAAGTAGTAGAGCGTGTGTCAGGATTAGAAATGGAGAGAATGAGTGGTCTGAGGTAAAGGTGGGACTTCGTCGGGGATGTGTTATGTCACCCTGGCTGTTCAATTTATACATGGGTGGGTTGGTGCGAGAGATAAATGCAAGGGTGGTGGGTCAGGGATTGGAGATGGTTAAAGAATATGGAGAAAAGTGGGAGATAAGCCAGCTGTTATTTGCAGATGACACTGTGCTTGTAGCAGGATCAGAGGAGGGATTGAGGAAGTTAGTGACAGAGTTTGGGAAAGTGTGTGAAAGAAGGAAGTTGAAGATGAAAGTGGGTAAAAGTAAGGTGATGATATGTACAAGGGGTGAAAATGCAGTAGACTGGGAGTGAGTATCAAGGGAGATAGACTGGAGTAAGTGGATAACTTTAGATACTTGGGTGCGTATGTGGCAGGAAAGGGAGGAGTGGGGGTGGAGGTATAATGTAGATTGAGAGAAGCGAGTAAATGTCTTGGTGGATTAAAAAGTGTAATGAGAAAGAGATATTTGGGAATGAATGCTAAGAGGAGATTGTATGAAGGAGTGATTTTGATGACAGCACTGTATGGGGTAGAAACATGGAACAAAGAGAGAAGGAGTTTCAACGTGTTTGAGATGAGGTGTCTGAGAAGTGTGATAGGGGTTACTAGGCTGGATAGAGTGAGAAATGAGGAGGTGAGGAGGAGAACAGGGGTGGAAAGGGAGCTGGGAGATGGTATTGATGAAAGAGTATTATGATGGTTTGGACACATGGAGAAAATGAGTGAAGAAAGATGAGTAAAAGAGGTGTGGAAGGCAGATGTGGAAGGAGTGAACATGAGGGGTCGACCTAGGATGAGATGCATGGATGGGGTAAAAGGGACTTTGGGGAAGAGGTGAATGTCTGTTGAGGAAGGACGGGAGAGGACAGAAGATAGGGGTGAATGGAGAATGGTTGTATATGGATGATGTTGTGATCCATGAAGTGGAATGGGTGGGGGATGGGAGGTGAGGGAGTATGTATGAGAAAAATTTGACGCAGCCCGTCTTCTTTTCTGCGTGAGGGGACGGAGAGTGGGGGCCGCCGATTTAATGAAGCGGGCTTGCTGTGGATGTGCTGCGTCTTGCGACACTGCTTCTGACCCAGTGCAGTGGGCGAGATGCAGGAATGACTCGTTATCCAGGAGGTACCAAGATAAGAGGGAGGGAAGAGGGTGGAGGGAAGTGGAGTGTAATAGGGATGGGATGGGTGGGAGTGGTTTTTATGCCTTTGTCTTTTGACAACCTCCCGTATAAGGAAAAAAAAAAGCTTTTGGTATATGCATATGTATATGTATATGTATATGTATATGTATATGTATATGTATATGTATATGTATATGTATATGTATATGTATATGTATATGTATATGTATATGTATATGTATATGTATATGGCGAGTTAAACACCATATGAGGACGGCGCCTTTATTTGTACGACGTTTCGCTTATTACAGCTTTTTCAAGCCGTAATAAGCGAAACGTCGTACAAATAAAGGCTCCGTCCTCATATAGTGTTTAACTCGTCAGTCTTGTCGGCAACATCCACTTTCATGAAAAATGTATATGTATATGTATATGTATATGTATATGTATATGTATATATATATGTATATATATGTATTTATGTGTATATGTGTGTGTGTGCTTGAGAGTTTGGAAAATATGTTTTCTTGTAAAATTTCTCATTAAGCACCACAAACTTTGTGTTGGTAATCTAATTTCCAAGATTCTATAATTTCCGGTGCATCTTCTCTGTGCGTGGGTAAGATAGGAAAAAAGAGCATTGACAAACAAAAATCATGGCGAGGAAAAAGAATGTATATATATGTGTGTGTGTGTGTGTGTGCGTAATATATATATATATATATATATATATATATATATATATATGTATATA
>NC_134778.1:22158113-22160613 GCF_046742065.1 Oratosquilla oratoria | reverse complement strand
AAAAATAATTTCAATACGAAAAATGCCAAGTGCTGGAAATCGGCTATAGCTGTTTGGCTATCTTTCAACATTCCTTGGTAAAAAAATCCGTTATGAAATCAAAAGTGGAGAAAGATCAAGTGTTGATAAAATACAACTTGCCACCTGGCAGATATATCAGGAGGATTGTAGGAGAGACATAAGGAGTGCTGCAGAGTTTTAAAGTGTTTTTTCACTATACGAATGATGAAAAAACTTATCGAAACACTGATCCTTCCAAGACTGGAGTAAACAACAATGGTATGGTCCCCACAGAGTGAAGGATATAAGCAAGACCGAGAGAATATAAAGGACATCAACAAAAGTGATCCCCAGCCTGGTAGATGAATCATATGAGAGACTATAAGCAACTGGTCTACCAACTTTGAAAGAACGAAGAGAAAGAGGTGATATGATTATAGTATTTAGGTCGCTAAAGATGATATACATCCTGGTATGCAAATCTCTACCTGTTTGTCCCCAATATACATCATTACAATCCGAGCATGGAAGTTTATACACACCTTGATGTATTTCTTCTCTAGGTCAGGAATCAATTAAAAAGAATAGGGTATCCTGATTGGTTCTTAAATAGAGCCCTAAGCAAAGCCAAAACTAGTCACTTTGGATCCACTTCCCATTCCAGTAAGAATTTCGGTTGGGCAAAAAACTGTATCAAATTGCCTTATAATAGGTCCTTAAATGACATCTCGCAATTTTTACCACAGAAAGACATTAAAATTGTTTTTAGTTTTCCCAATAATTTGTCTAGGAAAGTAGTTAATGTACACCAAAGACCTAGAGAAGAAATACATCAAGGTGTGTATAAACTTCCATGCTCGGATTGTAATGATGTATTTTGGGGACAAACAGGTAGAGATTTGCATACCAGGATGCAAGAACACAGAAATTCAGTCAAATATGCACACCAAAATTCCGCTGTCTTCCAACACGTAGACAAGGAAGGCCATCGTATAGATTGGAATGAAGCAAAAATTATCTTCAATTCAAAGTGCAGTTTTAAAAGGAAAATAATAGAATCATCCTTGATTAACAAATTTCCAAATTTCAATATATCATATGGACAATGGTCACCTGACTGCATTACCACCTGGGCAGTCAACAAATTACTACCATCTCTGGTGAAGGCGGGTGACCTGCCCCGCAAAGCATTAGACGCTACCTGAGTCCTATCCATGTTCCTTCTTTTACTGTTTATAAGACATGCCTTTTGCTCCTCTACTCTGTATTCCACTGAAGAGGATCACAGTCCGTGATCGAAATATATGGAATCTATTTATTTCATTTCTTCTTATCCAACACAGTGGGTTTTTGTTGAAATTTACGAATGTGTTACGACATTACTTTGTAGTTATATATATATATATATATATATATATATATATATATATATATATATATATATATATATATATATATATATATATATATATGTGTGTGTGTATGTGTGTGTGTGTGTATATATGTATACATGTATAAATATATATGTGTATGTGTACATGTGTGTGTATGTGTGTGTGTAAACCTATTTAAAACAACTTTTTCATATTGTCATACGTTACTGTACTTTTTCCTATGTTTTTTGACCTGAAAAAAAAATTACATCTATTTCTATCTAGGATATGTGAAAGCATTGTCGTATGGAGGCTGAAATGTTTTGCTATCTTACCAAAAGGGCTAATTTTTGAGTAATTTCTAAGCATATTTTGTGGTATAATTTTTTATCATTCAAGATAGAGCAACATATTAGGTACCAAATAAAAGAACAGAATCTACTCTACATACAGGAATCGTTAGAATTGATGAATTTCTCCGTGAATTTTAAGAAATATGAAATTTGTTAAAAATCCTGACTTTTTGCTAACCTGGAGACATGGTTTTTGTATGGATGTTTGAATTTTAAGTGAATTTAGACCAAAACTCATACATAATTTCAGCATTTAATTTCATATTTCATATTTACAGAAACCTGTTAATGATGTTGGGCAATACTGAACAGTACAAAAGCAAGGCCAGCACAGAAACTCGATCCAAATCCAGAAAACTATCCACAAGATACTTCACAATGGCATTAAGCAAGGCTCTACGAGGACGCACAGTTGACTGATGTTTCAGAACCTCCATCTGCAGTCCACAAACAAGCATCAAGTCGGCCGTCTACCAGATCTCTCACTGAAACATTCATGGTCGGATACCCTTCAGCTTGCATCAGTGGTTCCTAGCTTCCCACCAACAGACAAGTACTTCCCTTGTCTCCAAAGTTTACCAGAAAATACAGGAAACCCATGGTTCAAGACCTCGCCTACGAAACGGCTGAAGCTATCATCCCATTCTGGCAGATGGCTAGGATCAAGACGATGAACAGACAGAGCTGCATGAAGCTCTTCGTGAAACTCCATGGCACAGAGCACTGATGAAGAGCAAAGTAAGAGCAAGTGACCCTGGAGGAAAGAGGAGTAAT
>NC_134778.1:22128113-22153113 GCF_046742065.1 Oratosquilla oratoria | reverse complement strand
GGGAATATATGGGGATGGAATGGGTGGGAATGGATTTTATGCCTTTGTTTTTTGGGTACCTCCTTTGTAAAAGGAAAAAAGTCTTTGGTATATGTATGTATATATGTAGTCTGTGTCAGTTTTGTTCATGTCTTACAACTTTCAAACATCTGAACTTTATCGAATGTGGCTCTCACATCAAGCAAATTTGGCCACCCATGGTGTGTGCATTTATATGCATATATATATATATATATATATATATATATATATATATATATATATACATATATATACACGTATATGTATGTATGTGTATATGTATATAAATATATATGTTTCAAATAATGTCCCCAGTCCAACTACCTATTGTAGCCAGCCAGGACCAATTCACAAAGTAAATTGTCCCCCCCCCCCACGCAGAAGTATGTCCAATCAAGTTAACCCACTCAACTCCGATGACAAGATGTCTTGTCATTTGGTCAAATAAAACAAAAAATCATAAAACACCAAAATGTTTGATCAAACACCAGAAAAAATATGACGTCAGTCCTCGCTTCGCTGCGAGCGAAGCGAGGACTGACGTCATATTTTTTCTGGTGTTTGATCAAACATTTTGGTGTTTTATGATTTTTTGTTTTATTTGACCAAATGACAAGACATCTTGTCATCGGAGTTGAGTGGGTTAAGACGGAATCTTCAACTCTCGTCCTATTCCACAATTCACCAACAAAACTGAATACCGATCTAGACCCCGTTTTGGTCGTTTTATGATGAAAGAAAATATATTTTATTTAAGTAATAGTGAATCAAAACCCATTTCTGTCCTAAGAAATGCAGGGGCTATTCAAACTCTCGTATTGGGTGATACATTACCAAATCCCTTTGATTCATACTTAAAACAGTATGTCACTATACTCCCACTGTCCCTCGTCCGAACTGCGCACGGCTATCCTGGCCCATAGGTGGGTCGTGACATATATACATATACAAATATTACAAAGGATTACAAAGGCGGAGCATACCGACAGGAGACATTTTGGTCCATATCTAGGTCGGATGCGAAAAAAATCAAAATAATAATAAATGAATAAATAAAAACTATAATAATGTAATACACTTGCTCCATCGCTCAGCTGTCGCTTGTACTAACTTTGCTTCCAAATTTCACTTCCTTTCTTTCACCACCTTGACAATATCTTTCACTCTAACACTGCTCTCTTACCCAACTTGCTCTCTTTCTGTCTCTCAGCGTTATTCACATTATTGATCTCTCAATTCTCCTCTGTGCAGTCCTTAGCTTTGCTTCCAACGCCTTCGTCAGTTTCCAAGTCTCACACCCGGAGATTATTGCTGGCAGAATGCATTGATTGTAAACTTTTCATTTCAAACATAAAGCCAGAGAGCCTCTAAGGATTTTGTTATACCTAGCAAATACTTTCCAACCAATTGTAATACGTCTTTTTTTTTTATTATCATAATAATTTTTCACTTTGACCATCTGGTCTAAATAATTATATTCTTCAACTTCTTCAAGACTCACACCATCAATTAGAATCTCTTTACTTTGAACTTTCGTGTTGAACATTACTTTAGTTTTGGTCTTATTCATTTTCAAACCTACTTTGAGACTTTCCTTGTTTAGATCACTCAGCATATCTTGCAAGTCTTCTTCTCTTTCTAAAATAAGAATAACATCATCCGCAAAGTTTAGGTGGTTGAAATATTAACCATTCATCTTCAAACCCTTTTCTTCGCAACTCAACTTTCTGAAAAGAGTTTTCTTGTCCATATTTGATGGACCGTTTGTGTTTAATCATCCTAGTGTCCAAATCCCTCCCAGTCTGTCCGATGTAAGCTGTGTTCCAACATGTTAAACAATTTAACCATTGTTTAGGCTGGGACAAAGCTGAGCTCATTTATAAGTCTAGATGTGAGTTCAGGAGAAAAATGGTTGAATCAACTATTATTGAATACCAGCCTAATATAAACATTTCAAAGGAGCAATGGTCCCTGGACATAATTTCAGGACTTTTCATCACCAGACTATTAAAAAGACATTTGCCTCCGGAGTGGGCCAAGGGTAGAGACCTCTCCTAATGTTCCCTTTTTTTCAAGTCAAGTGCGCTACTTATGTAGCACTCACTATTCGTAATATATAGATTCACTGTCTCCAGTCTTTTTTGCTCCAACAGTGGTTTTCACATGATTGACAAATGTGGGATTACATAATTCACCTGTAATATATATATATATATATATATATATATATATATATATATATATATATATACATACATACATACATATACCAAGGCTTTTTCCCCCTTCCAAGGGAGGTAGCCAAAAAGGGAAAGGCATAAAAACACTCCCACCCATTTCATCCCTAAATACACTCCACACCCCTCCCACCCTTCCTCTCATCTGAGCACATCCTGGATGACGGGTCATCCCTGCACCCTGCCCACCGCCCTGGGTCAGAAGCAGTGTCGCAAGACACAGTACATCCACAGCAAGGCCGCTTCATTTAATCGGCGACCCCCCCTATCCGTCCCCCTTTGCATATAAGGAGAGGACGGGGAGAAATCCCTTCGGGCTGCGTCAAAATTTACTCACACATACTACCCCACCCCCCACCCCCCGCCCATTCCTCCTCATGCAGTCACAACATCATCCATATACAACCATTCTCCACTCACCTCTGTCTTCCGTCCTCTCCCTTCCTTCCTCAACAGACATTCCCCTCTTCCCCAAAGCACCCTTCACCCCATCCATCCACCTCCTCCTAGGACGTCCCCTCATGTTCACTCCCTCCACATCTGCCTTCCATACCTCTTTTACTAGTCTTTCTTCACTCATTCTTTCCATGTGTCCAAACCATCCTAATATTCTTTCATCAACCCTCTCTCCCAAATCCTTTTTCACCCCTGTTCTCCTCCTCACCTCCTCATTTCTCACTCTATCCAGCCTAGTAACCCCCACCATACTTCTCAGACACCTCATCTCAAACACATTCAAACTCCTTCTCTTATGTTCCACGTTTCTGCCCCATACATATATATATATATATATATATATATATATATATATATATATATATATATACATATATATATATATATGTTGAGACATTCTGACAGGTTGATGTAAGCGGAATAGGAAACACAGGAGTCTTAGTCTTGAGTTTATTCCTGACTAGTTTCGCAGGTATGCTTTTTCAAAGGAATATGTGTACAAACGGGCTGTGGGCATTATATACATGGGGTGGACCTCACCACCTCTCCGAGTTACCATAGTTGGTGGCGAATGTGAACATCACATTGTGGCTCACGTAACAATGAAGACATTTTTACAATAAATATGATAACACTAATACCAAAGAAATTATTAATAGAAAATGTAACAATAGTAATGATAACGATGAAGATAAATATTTAAATAATAATATTAACAATAATAACAAAAATGATAGTAGCAATACAGGAAATAATAACAATAAAATAAAAGTAATAATAATAAAAACAATAATAAAAATATAAAAATGATAATACTAATTATTAGTATTATCATTTTTATTTTTATTATTGTTTTTATTATTATTACTTTTATTTTATTGTTATTATTTCCTGTATTGCTACTATCATTTTTGTTATTATTGTTAATATTATTATTTAAATATTTATCTTCATCGTTATCATTACTATTGTTACATTTTCTATTAATAATTTCTTTGGTATTAGTGTTATCATATTTATTGTAAAAATGTCTTCATTGTTACGTGAGCCACAATGTGATGTTCACATTCGCCACCAACTATGGTAACTCGGAGAGGTGGTGAGGTCCACCCCATGTATATAATGCCCACAGCCCGTTTGTACACATATTCCTTTGAAAAAGCATACCTGCGAAACTAGTCAGGAATAAACTCAAGACTAAGACTCCTGTGTTTCCTATTCCGCTTACATCATATATATATATATATATATATATATATATATATATATATATGTATATATATGTATGTATATATATGTATATATATGTATATATATAATATATACATGTATGTATATATATATGTATATATGTATATATATATATATATATATATATGTATATATATATGTATGTATATATATATATATATATATATATATATATATTCGTGTGTGTATGTTTGTGAAAAAGGAGTGAAGTGTAGGGGAGTCTGAAGGGAGCGAAATATGAAGTAATGGAGAAAGTGGGTGAACAATAGAGTGTAAGAGAAAAAGGAGAAATGTAGAGAATGTACGAGAGAAGGAGGGAAATACGAAAGGAGAGGGAGAAAGTTATGAAGGAAGGGATGGACGGTGTAAAAATAGAAAACATTGGAAAATTCTGACGAGAAATATTCCAAATATTAATCAAGGATATTTGATACGAAACGGTGCAAGCTAATGTAGACTTCCATTTTCACTGCGCGAGAACTCGTCGTCTTTAAATACTTCGAGTATTTTCATATTTACTGTTTCATTTTTTCTCCTGAATATATCTTTCTTGTCTCTCCTCTCTCGCTCAGCTCCTCTTCCTCTTCTCTGAACTTTTTCTCTCTTCTCCGTTTTCTCTACTTTTTCCCAACATCCGTGTTTGATACGACAAAGAAACAGGTCTCTCTACGTCGATCTTTCTCGTACTCTTTATCACAGATTAATTGATTCATGTAAAATGCGCGGATTAAAAAAAAATAACAAATAGAAAAAATAAATCAAAGGAAACGCTTCGACGAGAAGGAGGAAGACAAAAAGAAGAAAATATTTAAAATTATTTAAGGTAAAAATGTACAGGAGCAAAGAAATATGGCGCCAGGCGAGGGAAATTGCCCCCGGAGATGCCGTGAAATTTGGCAGCGATGACGTCACTTCCGTCGTCTCTGTGTGGGACGCTTCAACCCGCCCGGAAGGGAACACGAGAATGGATGTGCGTTTGAGTGTGGGCACATGTGTATATTGCTTCATGAACATGCGTTGTATGTTTGTATATTCATGTGTATGTGTATGTGTGTGTGTGGGCACGTGTGTATTGCTTCATGAGCCTGCGTATATGTACATCTTTGTACTGTGTGTTAATGTGTGTGTGTGTTTGTGTGTGAGTGAAGTGTCTTAGATCTTTTATTCTTCGTTAGGTAACTTATTCAACTGAGGGAAATCTCTCGTAGGAACTGTATGAAAACGATATAATCGTTTTCCATCCAGGATTGAATTTGAAAACCTGCAATAATGTTGATTCTGCTCCATATGTCTCTACAAAGATTGCTGTCACATCAGACCAAAAGAGACTCATTTCCTCTTCCTCTGTCTTGGGAGTCTGATGGCGTCATTTCATTCTAGGTGAGAGAGAGGGAGAAGGAGAGAGAGAGAGGTAGAAGGGGCGAGGGAGAGAAAGAAGGGGAGGGAGAGCGATGGGGAGAGAATAAAAGAGAGAGGAGATAGAGAGAATAAGAGAGAGATAGAAGGGGCGAGAGAGAGAGAGAGAGAGAGAGAGAGAGAGAGAGAGAGAGAGAGAGAGAGAGAGAGAGATAGATGGGGAGAGAATAAAAGAGAGAGGGGGAGAGAGAATAAGAGGGGGGAGAGAGATAAAAGGGGCGGGAAAGAGATAGATGGGAGAGAATAAGAGAGAAAGAGAGAGAGAGAGAGAGAGAGAGAGAGAGAGAGAGAGAGAGAGAGAGAGAGAGAGAGAGGAGAATTGTAAGGATATGGAACAAAAGAATCTCTGTGGCCCTTTCCAGACAGACAAGACGATGCATCTGTAATGTAATATCTGTGACTATATGAGTGCGTCCTTTGACGGCCTGGCGTATGCGATGTGTATTTAGGAGACCGAGTTCGTAGATACTTTATGAAGTGTAGCAGATGGGCAGAGGGACAAAAATTCAGTACAAAAACATACATAGAAGAGTATAGATAAATAAGCGGTGGTTATTTTTTTTCATTTTATTTTTCGTTTTGTTTCCAGGCCTTTTGTTAGCTTGTTCTGTATTACTTATTTATGACTCAGACGCATTTGAATGCTAATATATTCGACGACAAATAATATATCAGACGCTGGAGTAGTATTCTTGGGGAGGATGTGCCTTTTGGCGTAAATAAGAAGGACAAAAAAAAAATGAAAAATGGCAATCCAGAGAAATATGGGAGTCGTAGAGCAAAAGCTCAGCAGCATCTGTGATGGGAACGACCAACCAAGATAAGATAAACAGAGTTTGTATGTCAGTGTCGACGGACTTGTGTTCCCAACTGTAAGGAAACTGGGACTCCTATGCGTCGAGCCAACTAAATTGGCTCTCACTGCTTCGGTAGAGAGGGTAAGTGGGAGGGGAGAGAGGGGAAGGGGGAGAGGAGGAGGGGTTAGGGGAAGAGGGAGGATGGGTGGAGTGAGGGGAAAGGAGAGTGGGGATGGGAGGGAGGGGAAGGGGAGGGTAGGGAAGGGGAGAAAGGCGAGGGGGAGGGGTGAGGGGAAGGGGGAGGGAGGGGAGGGGGAGGGAGGGGAAGTGGAGGGGGGTTAGGAGGGACGAGGAGAAGGGGGAGGGAAAGAGGGGAAAGGGGAAGGCGAGGGGGAGAAGGGGAAGGGGAGTTATAGTAAATGGGGTGGGGAGGAAAATGGGGAGAGGGAGAGGGGAGGGAGGCAGGTTAGAGACGGATATGGGTTGAAACTCGGGACTTAAGTTCCTGAATCTTTAACTGCCATAGCTATTGGTGGAGATTCGAACCTTCTCCAACAGGCTGAAGACTTAAAACAATGATCATTCATAAATATCACTTAGAAAATAAAGTTACATAGAGATTCTATTTTATTCTGCATTTTTCTAACCTCTTGCCATAATCTAGACACTTTTATTTGTATCTGAGTTGTTCATCATAAACGAAGTTTCAGCTGAACTTTATTGTTAGTGACGCCATGAAAATTATACGAGTGATAGGCCTTTCTTAGATAGTAATACGAGTATGTAAGAATAGTAACAGGGTCTTGTCGGCAGGTAATAAAAGCGCAGCAGGAATCAATCATGCAATGACGAAAATACTCACCCATACGAATCAGCTGTAGAACCACCGGACGACACAGCCTTATCACTTCGCTACGGAAGATTCATTCAGCCTAAACGGGTTATGGATGATAAGTATAAGGACAACGTTGATAAAGAGAAAATGGGAAAGACAAAGAAAGAAAACGGGGCTGTGGGTGACCTGCTTGTCGTTTGGAGTAAAAAAAAAAGTAAAAAGATTACGTCACCTTGATCTTGTGTGCTTGGACTTTCAGGTGAAAGAGAGGTCATCGATGGCTACGGAATTAGAAAGAACATTGAGTTCAACTTACCACTAGTACCAATTTAGAGGAAACTTATTAGAGATTATTTATGAATAGACGATAGAATAATATTAATGATGGAATTGACACATTCTTTTATTTTGGAATTTTCATCGTTTTTTATCTAATATTTCAATGAATAAGAAGAGAGGAAAAAAGGTACAAACAAAAAAAATGTTCAAAAAGGAAAGAAATGAAAGAAGAATATGTAAGTTCATAGTCAACTGCCTGTGTAATTGGAGTCTCGAAAGTCCCTTCTGGACGGAGTCCAAGTCAAAGAGTGGTTGAAAAGCAATGGAAAATTCAGACGAGAAATTGACCAAAAATTAATCGAGGACATTTGAAACGATAGAGTGCAAGATAATGCAGGCTTCCATTTAAAAACCTGTTGAACATAATCTAGACACTTTATTTGTATCTGAGTTGAATTTACTCCCGGGAGAGAGAAGGAAAGACTGATCGTAAGGACTAGACACTTTTTTTTTTTTTTTTTTTTTTTATTTTTTTTTTTTTTTTGTTTTTTTGTTTTTTTACATTAGGTTATGGACACCATGGATCCTTCCACTTAGGCTAGAGAGCGGAAGAAAATGCCCCCAACACATTTATTTATATAAAGCTTTTAAAGCTTTTAGGAGGCCATGTTGTCAGGTCGAAGAATTTTGTTTCAGTTTTGTTTCATTTATGCCTTCTCATTGGTCAGGCTAATGAGCAAACAAACTACTGTATGTACCAAGCTTTGCCTGTTTTGATTATCATACCAGAGCTATTCGGCAGTTCGGTGGGAATAAAAGAGAGGAAATTCGCCTTTTTTCGGGTTTTCCTACGTCGGTGGGTTCGTAAACCCCCCCCCCCAAAAAAAAAAAAGAAAAGAAAAAAAGAAGAAAAAAAAAATTCTGGCCTAAAGATAAACAAATAACCGCACTGAAAAATGGTAAGACATTTTAGCAAATCTAGTTCTATGTGATTTCCTAAGAAGTGGAGGCACTCAACGACCGAATTCTGAGGAGAGTGACCATAGAAATAGCTATCTATTCCATATAATGAAGACCCTTCCCTCTTATATGGGGGACAAGCCAGTCAAGGCACGCACCCACTCACAAGTCGTGGCGCAGTTGGTAGAGTTCCCGGCTGACACTACGGAGGTCCGGGTTTGAATCCCGCCCAGGGTTGAAATAATTTCGGTATCACTGCGCTGTGTGTTGTTACTCTAATTCTCGTGGGCGGGGAGTTCAGGGTGTGTGTGTGCGTGTAAGGTCACAGCATTACCCATAGATCGGTCATTATACGAGCTCTGAGCTCTCTTTCGGGAGGAAAAGGGCTGTCGATCACGAGTAAAACACGTGATCCAAAGACCATGGTGAACCCATCCCACTCCCGTAGTTTCCCTATCCTCTTAGCTCCTCTTGGATGAAGGGTCATCCCTGTCTCCTGACCACTGCCCGAATCAGAGGCAATGTAGCAAGACAGAGTGTATATATAAAAAAAAAAAAAAAAAAGTGACGTAGAGGGCTATAAATTGCCACAAGAAAACTCAAATATGGTTTATGAGTGCATATAAAAGGGGAAGATGAAATTCATTGTAACATATAAAGTCTTGAATATGGGTCAAATTAAAAAATAAATAAAACAAAACAGACAAAAAAATAAACGAAAATAAAATCAGGAGAGAACTTTTTCATTGGAGAACGGTGTAGCAGATGAAAAAATTGTGTAAAAAAAATCAGTGATAGGTGAACAGTCTGAAGTTTGTTGATGAGAAAAGAAACTATGATAACGTAAAAGGCTTTGAAATCTACTTTACTCAATGGCATTGAGTGAGGTAACTCACCTCAAGAATGAGGAATGGACATCATATACAGGAGATGGAAGCGTGATTAGAAAAATCCTGCCGAAAAAGTCAGAACGCATTAACTCCAAGATGTTGATGATGATTATTATTGTTGTTATTATTATTATCATTATTTATTTATTTATTCTATTATTGTTATTATCATCATTGTTATTATTATTATTATTGTTGTTATCATTATCATTATTATTGTTGTTATTATCATTATTACTATTATTATTGTTGTTATTATTATCATTATTATTGTTGTTATTATCATTATTATTATTATTGTTATTATTATTATTATTATTATTATTATTATTATTATTATTATTATTATTATTATTATTATTATTATTATTATTATTATTATTATTATTATTATTATTATAATTTATCATCATCATCATCATCATCATCATCATCATCATCATCATCATCATCATCGTCATCATCATCATCATCATCATCCTCATCATCATCATCATCATCATCATCATCATCATCATCATCATCATCATCATCATCATCATCATCATTATCATTATTATTATCATTATTATTATTATTATCATTATCATTATTATTATTATTATTATTATTATTATTATTATAATTATTATAATTATTATTATTATTATTATTATTATTATTATTATTATTATTATTATTATTATTATTATTATTATTATTATTATTATTATTATTATTATTATTATTATTATTATTATTATTATTATTATTATTATTATTATTATTATTATTATTATTATTATTATTATTATTATTATTATTATTATTATTATTACTATTATTATTATTATTATTATTATTATTATTATCATCATCATTATTATCATTTATCTATTTATTTATTCAATTTTGGTATCTATGAAATCAGCAGAAAGAGACGACCCTTATTCTTAAGGTGGGTTGATCCTGCTTTACCATTATATCGGGGTCTCGCCAGGCAAACTGCATTAACTCCTCCTTGAGTCCGGAATACATAACATCCGCCGACCTCTGTCAGGTCAACGGCAGAGCAAAGGCATGGCTGTCATTCCGGCGTAACATGATATGATAATG
Source organism: Oratosquilla oratoria (assembly GCF_046742065.1). Classification (NCBI taxonomy): domain Eukaryota; kingdom Metazoa; phylum Arthropoda; class Malacostraca; order Stomatopoda; family Squillidae; genus Oratosquilla; species Oratosquilla oratoria. Next base: position 22,142,876 of record NC_134778.1, on the reverse strand, counting down.
ATTCATCGTCTCAACAAGGCTATTACTTGCTAATGGTGACCCGGACTTACGGGATTGAGATAGCAGGAAAGGTAAATTGGTTGCCAGAAGAGACTTGATCTTCGTATATTCTGGTCTGAATGGAAAATGGGAAAGCCATAGACAAAGCATCAGAAGGATAACAAAAGCTTATGAAATTACAGAATGCTCAGATTACTAAAGGAGTCTGAATAGAGTACTGACGTTTTTTAACTATATTTTTTTTTCCAAAAGAGAGGACAAAGACGTTGTCTAATTTACATATGAGATGCAGATGTGAGTTTATACAAAAGCAAAGACGTATATTGGACATGTGTACACGCGTAAATACACTGGCACACTTGCGCCCTCACTTATATACTCAAACTTACACACACACACACACACACACACACACACACACACACACACACACACACACACACACACACACACACACACACACACACACACACACACACACACACACACACACACACACACACACACACACACACACACACACACACACACACACACACACACACACACACACACACACACACACACACACACACACACACACACACACACACACACACACACACACACACACACACACACACACACACACACACACACACACACACACACACACACACACACACACACACACACACCGTGGTGACAAAATATTTCCGTTCCTGCTCTGGCCACCATCGCTGAATCGAAGGAGTTAATTGTCGTGGAATATCTGCCAATTGGTTGTAGGGGTAGAGGGAGAAGAGTGAGTTTCATCAAATTGATAATAATTGGAGGGTAATCTGTTGTAAAATAAAAATAGGGAAAATAAAAATTCGGAATGTAGATCAGGCAGTCAGCTGACGAAAATGCAACAAGCGACAATTATACTGAATTTGGTGCCGACGCTGTTCAGAAAGAGGATATTGTTTTTCGTATACTGTTCAGTGTACGGAAAAAACTGGAGTCCAGGAACCATGATGGAATAAGTAAAATGTCCCGGACTCAGAAACAGGTACTCTAATTCCGACGTTTCGAACCCTGTCCGTGGTTCGTCATCAGGGTTTACAATGATGAGGCAGGTAGACTCTCCCGAACATAAACATAAGACATATGATTCACTTGGGAAGGAACGCAAGTGAGCCCAACGGAGTTCCCGTGTTCATTTCCAAGCGGACCATTTGTTTATGTACATAGAGGAGAGTCTACCTGCCTCACCATTGTAACCCCTGAGGATAATCCCCGGACTGGGTTCGAACGTCGGATTAATGTACCTGTTTCTGAGTCCGGTGCATTTTACTTATACCATCATAGTATACTGTATATATCATAAAGGTAAGTATTTAGACCAGTAAAGTTCAAGAACAAGAATGCCTCAGCTGATGAATATCTGGTGACCATAATGGACGTTATGATAAGGAAAAACAACGTCAATGCACTTCATAAACAAATAACAGCCCACGGAGCAGTAATTGAAAAATCAGAATACCAGCTAAGTGATATGAACAATCCAAAAGAAGATCAAAAGAAAGAGTTTGACAAGCTGAAAGGTGATCACGAAAAGTTAAAGAGAGAAATAAACCGGAGGACAATGTGAATAAAAGTAATGAAAATGCTATTGAAACTGAGAAAAATCAGGAAGAATGACGAAAGTTTTGACAGGGTTAAAATAGTCCAATTTAATATGATAATGGATCAAAATGATGAAAGGGAAGATGTGCAAAGAGGGGAGGATAAAGATATTGATTAGAGAAATGTTGATATGAGAGGATACAGATAAGCATAAGTGTATTATTGTAGTTGGGTGAATAGAGGAACATTTCTTTTAAAGAATTGCATAAGTAACTATGGACAATGAGGAAGACATACAAGAAGAAATAGAATACATCAACTAATTGTAGGTTCCCTATAATAAGGAAGGTGCAACAGGACTGGGGGTCAGCCAATGTGATGTCAGTCTACAAGCAAGGAAACGAGGAGGACCCGACGAGTTACATATTGGTGTCCTTGACCTACACGTTAGCTAAGATGTGTGAAATGCTGTTGGATAAGTTGAAGAAAAAGAAAATCTTTGATAATCAGGAAAGGAGTCATGTGTGACCAAGTTTTTTTTTTCGAGAATGGTTGATGTTCTACATAAAAGAGAAGGATGGGTAGACTGTACACCTGGACCTAGATTTTTCTTTGACGAGGTGGTGCACAAAAGATTAGCATTGGAGTTGGAAAACGTGAGACATAAAGGGATTACACTGGAAAGCAAACGGTAGTGAAAGATGAAACATCTGATTGGAGAGAGGTGACCACTGGAGTACCACAGGGTTCTGTATTGATACCAGTAATGTTGTTACTGTATATATCTTTCATGATGAATAGAATAGGTCGTCACGCAAGCTTATTTGGCGATGCCAAGATTATGAAATGAGTAAATTGTGAAGAGTTGCAAATGGATACAGGTAAACCCACATGCAGTTTAGGTTATGAATGAATCCAAATATGGAAGATGAAATACAATGCCAAGAAATGCAAAATCAATAAGTTAAAAAAGAGACGACAGTTTTAGTGAGGAACGGTGTATTAGAAAACGAAGAAATTGTGGAACAAATAATTGAAGAAAATGGAAGATGTTGTAAATTCCTACAGGAAAACACTAATATGGTTTAAGAGTGCATACAGAAGGGGAAGATGAAATCTAATGTTAAGATATGAAAAGTCCTATGAAATATATCAAAGTTAAACAAAAAATAAAACAGATAAAAAAAAGGTAAATGAAAATAAAATCAGGAGAGATATTTTTCATTGGGGAACGATGTAGTAGATGAAGAAATTGTGAACAAAAAATCAGTGAATAAAAGGGGGAAGTGAATTAAAGACTGATATTAACTAAACTGATCTAATAGAGGTGTACAAGTGGATCAAAGGCTCCAACAAGGGCGATGTAAACAAGGTCATCATATTAAGACAACAGAGTAGGACTCGCAGTAATGGATTAAAATTGGACAAATTTAGATTTAAGAAATAGGCAAGAACTGGTTTACCAATAGAATGGTCAACGAATGGAATAGACTTCGTAACCATGTAGTAGTGAGCGCTGAAACTATCGGTTGTCTTAAGAAAAGGTTAGACAACTTTATTGATGAGGACGACATGTGGTAATTGGCATGGAACTGCTTAGTGTAGTCCTTATGGTCTCTTGTAGTCTCCCTCATTCTTTTGTCCTATTGTCCTTAACACAAATTTAGACGGACTAACAGCAACATTAATGATAAGTGACGATTTAGATGTGAAAAAACATAATGTGTTTCACCGAAACCAAACTCAATGTTCAGGTGGGCGAGGGGAAATTCAGCATAGATGAAAAAGATGGGAAAAAAAGAGGTGGAGTAATAGTGACTCTAAAAGAGAAACATTAGGGTAGAAGAAGCGGAAATGGAAGAAAACGGAAAAAGTGGAGTAATAGCATCACTAAAATAAATAAATAAATAAGTAAATGAATAGATAAATAAATGAATAAATAAATAAATGAATAAATAAATAAAATTAAGGTAGAAGAAGTGGGACGGAGAGAGAGGGTCGCTGATTGAGTGAAGCAGCCTTGTTGTGGATGTGCTGTGTCTTGCTGCATTGCGTTTGACCTAGGGCATTTGGCGGATGCAGGGATGACCCGTCATTCACGAGGAGCTGAGATGGAAGAGGAGGAAGGGGTGGTGGAGGGAAGTGAAATGGGTAGGAATAGGTACGTGCCTCCGATTTGGCTACCTCCCTTATGAGGGGGAAAAAGCTATTGGTATATAGATAAAAGAGGTGGGGGAAAAGGGGGGTGGGTGGAGTAATAGTGACCCTAAAGGATAAACATTAAGGTTGTAGAATGTGTATGGGAGAAGAAATGACCATGATAATTAATATAAGAACCATTACTGGGAGAATCTACTGCATTGGGCGAGATGCAGGGATGCTCCGTCATCTAGGGGGAGCCAAGACATGAGGGAGGGAGGGAGGGTGGGGTGGTGAATGAAAGTGGAGTGGGTGGGGATGCAATGGGTGGGAATGGAATTATGCCTTTTGACTTTGGCTACCTTCTTGTAAGGGGGAAAAGTCTTTGGTGTATGTGTGTATTACTGGGAGGTGGAAAGAAGAAATATTACAGTGTTACATTTCCTTCAAAAGCGAAGATACTGAAGCAGAGTGCAAATATTTAATGAAAAGAACAATTGAAAAAAGTGAAGAAGAAATATTACAGTGTTACATTTCCTTCAAAAGCGAAGATAGTGAAACAGAGTGCAAATATTTAATGAAAAGAACAATTGAAAAAAGTGAGGTTATAACTGAAGGGTGATTTTAACTGTAAAGTGAAATGGGGAGAATGGGAAAGTGATGGAAATAAGGAATCGTGGTGCAATGCATCATCAAATATATCAATGAATGAAATTATAACCCAATTGGTGAAGACTGGATTTGAACTTCACCAAAGAACCTGAGGTGATTGATCACTGAAATACCAGTGATAAATACCATGAAATACCAGTAAGTAAAAGTAATCATGAGCTCCTTAAATTTACACTGGAAACGAAGACAAAAATAAGAGAAAAATTAAGCAGACAATGTTTATACTAAAGCTTATTTCGCGGAACTGAAAAAGGGCTTTGAAGAGGTGGACAGGAAGGAATTCAGTGAGTGAAGGAGAAATTGTAAATCCCCATGAAAATTTGTGAAATAAAGGTGAGAAAATTGATATCAAAGATGAGCGGATCGGTCCTAGGAAATGTGCGCGGCAACAAAGCAAAAGAGAGAGGCGTGGGAGAGGTGGCAAAACAGGGACGAAAAGAGAATACAAATGGAAAGGAAACAAATATACACTGGTAAACCTCATCAACACAAGTCAAATTCTCGCGCGCAGCATTGGATGCATCATGTACGATGATGCATTACTCACTTTGTTTCCCTGAAAAATAATAAACACAGAAAACGTGATCAAGCCTGTTCGGGGGTCACTCAGCTACAACTACAAAATGAATATAATCAAAATGCCGGCACCGGGATCCTCTTAAGGGGCATTTACACGGTCGAACAGTTTGACAAACCCGGTTTGTCAAGCAAGTGTTTGAAGTGATCTTTGACCGTGTGAATGGGGTATAACCAAGTACCCTATTCACACGGTCAAACATCACTTCAAACACTTGTTTGACAAACCGGGTTTGTCTAACCGTTTGACCGTCTAAATGCCCCTTTATACCCACTCGCTCCTCGTGACGCCTACTTATGAGTCATCGTATGGAAGGAATTAAATAGAAGAGAAAAAGAAACAAAGGAAGATGGTTTCGGGGGATGAAAGGTTGAAAAAAAAAAATCTTGAACTGCATAGAAATGAAAATACAAGAGGTAACTAAAATTTCCAATCAGTATTTACCAAGGAAAACGGTGTTAGGGAATAAAAGGTTGAAGAAAAATGTTGTTAACAACACAGAAAAGGAAGTATGAGAGCTGATTAACATTTCTAATCAGTATTTACCAAGGAAGATGATTTTAGGGGATGAAAGGTAGAGGAAAAATGTCTTGAACAACATAGAAATGGAAGTACGAGAGTTGATTAACATTTTCAAGAACCTGGAAGTGAAAGAGGCATCGGGGCCAGGTGAAATCTCAAACTGAACATTGATTAGCCGATAAGATAATACAACTGATTGCAAATATTCTGGAAGACGGAAACATACCACTGAACTGTAAATAACAAATGTAGTACCAGTATTCAAACCAGAAAAGAGGGAGGATCTATTAAATTAGAAAATGGTGTCCTTGACATGAACGATAGTCAAAATGTGTGAAAAAGAAGTAAAATATAGATTCATCTTTCTAATTACAATAAATGATGTTGAGGCAGCAACAACCAAGGAGGAGAAAAGAACAATTAAAAAGTAGCATAGGCATTAGAAGAGTTGTTTATGTTTGATCTCAATGGAGGTCATTTTCTTATTTTCAAAGGTTATGAATTTTCTGGTATGGTAATGTTGATATCTGAGTTATGTCTTATCGGTTAAATGCACTGAATTAAGGGTGTTAGCAATAGTGGAGTGTCCCTGCATGAATTTCACACTTGTCAGAAACTGAGATTGGACCTTCAACTGATTTTGATTTAGGACCTAATTCAGGACAGATAATAGATACTCTGGCTTTGTTTGGGAAAAATAAGAAATGTGAACTTCCTACGTTACTATAGATAACCTGGTTTACAAATATCTTCATGTAGTTATAGTTCTGCATTATATTCTTAACAAATGAAGCTTCACAATAATTTCTCAATGCTTCATGGGACACAAAAAGAAAAGAATGATCTTGCAATACTTAATGGCGTTGTTTTCATACATTGACAAAGGCTTCAGGTCGCACATGTTTGTAATCCCAGGCATGCACCATACACATTGATGTTATAAATCCAGTCTTATCTGTGAAAATTGGTATTATTAATATTAAATTCATATACAATATTATCAACATATTCCTGATACTCTTCAGAACTCAAAATTTCCCCGATAGAATGTATATATTAGGTATTTTGTTTTTCTTCTTCCTCAAGAAGAGTTGTCTCACAGTTATCATTATCCTAATTATCGCCATTATTAAGTTCTATCATAGTCCCTTTTAAATCATCTACAGGTCTAACTGATACTTCCCTAGTTTCCAAGTGTAAGATCTTGTATTTATTTCCACCTGCAAAATAAATTTTTCTATCTGGGTGAAATTTTATTACTGATTGTATGCTTTTTGGCCATGAACAACTCTCCTATTTGTAATTCTATTTTGTGTGTTATTTTATGTTGTTGCTTCTTCATCTCTTGTGTATAATCTTTCTCGTGTTCCCTAATTCTTTGGTGTATGGCTTGAAATGTATGTATCCTATTTGAGATATAATCATCTATGTTATACACTGTCTTCGGTTCTGCAGTTAAGATTTCATATGGGAAAATTTTGTCTTTCCCGTAGATTATATAGTATGAAGTTTCACCTGTAGCTGTTATTGAGTGCACGTTTAACACAAGGACTCCAATTATCTCAAGTTATGATATGTGGGCTTATCAAACCTCAAAGACAAGTGATAATTTTCTTATCTAACCTTTCTGCAATTCCATTGCTCTGCCGGTGATTGACTTGAATATTAATTTTGTTTATCTTAAATAACCTACATAATTCTTCCAAGATTTTGTTGTTAAATTCAGTACCATTGTCTGAAACTAAGATCTTGGGAGTAGTGAAATTACAGATGATTTGTTCATATATTACTGAAGCAATTGTTTCAGCTCTCTTATTTGGTATGGGTTGTAAAATACAAAATCTTGAAAGATAATCAATGGCAACAGGTATACATTTATATCCATTTTCAGATATAGGTAACTCTAGTGTATCTAAGTGAACTCTTTCCCAAGGTTTCTGTGGTATGGGATATGATAGCATAGGAGCAGGCTTATGTGTATTTCCTTTTACCTCAGCACATTTCAAGCAATTATCAATATGCATGTAAACATCTCTCTTTATGCCTGGCCAAAAGTATTTAAATTGTGCTTGTCTATAAGTTTTATCTTTTCCTGGATGAAAACTATAATTACTATCTGGTACAACAGTTTGTGGAATTATCTGCTGATTTACTGGGCCCCAAGAAAGATCCTTTCCACTTACGACTGTTTTTCGTTACAAAAGTCCATTGCTCAAATGAAATTACTCTATCTTATACCCCTTTGGTAGTTTTGGAGGAATACCTCGTGGGTTCATCAAACTCTGGGCTAACTTTTCTCAAGTCTTATTTCTTCTTTGTTCCCTTATGATCAGTTCCTCATCTAATGTTACTAGTTCATTAATACTGCAGATGAAATTCATCAACACTGTCGTTAACTGGCTAGTATTCTTAGATAGTGCACCTGGTGTAACGATCTTTCTATCTAGAATGTATTAAAACTTAACCTCGTAACATTGAAGTGTAGTAAACCACCTGGCTAATCTGCCCCTAAGATTCCTATGTTCGAATAACTTCTGAATAGCTGTATGATCAGTCCACACTCTGATTGGATATCACAGTATCATATCTCTAAAACTCTCCAGTAAATATATCACTGCTAATGTTTCTCTTTCTGTAATGGAGTAGTTTCTCTTTGCACTATTACAAATTCTTGAAACGAAAGCTATCGGTTGCAATTTTCCATCTCTCTCTTGCATCAGTACAAAGAATAAACTCTATCATAATCAGAAAAAATGAGAACTGGATAACTAGTAAGTTTATTCTTCAACTTGTCAAAAGGCTGTTGTTGTGCAGGTCCCCAAATGAACTTTGAATCTTTCCTTAACAAAGAACTTAATGGATTAGCTATGTCTGCATGTCCCTTAGTAAACATTCTATAATACCCTATCAATCCCAATAAACTTCTTTTTCTACATTGTTCGGTACTGGGTAGTTCTTTACTGATTCTACCTTTGAGTTCACTGTACTAAATCCATTTCTGTCTATTTTATGTTCCAAATAAATGACATTGTCATTCAAAAACTTACATTTTTCAACTTTCACATTCAACACTGCTTCAAATAGTCTCGAGAATATCAAATCTAAATTCTTAAAGTGCTCAGTTGCTGTTTGGGAAATTATTAAGATATCATCTAGAAATACACTGGTTGTTTCCTAACAACCCATCTAGTAGTGTATTCATTAATCTTATATAAGTTAATGGACTATTACATAACCCAAATGGCATTCGTTTGAACGCATAGTGTTCCGTTGTTGTAGAAAATGCTGCATAATCCCATGAATCCTCGTGCAACCCGATTTGCCAGAACGCCGATTTTATATCTATAGTATTGAAATACCGATTATCAGTTCCCAAACTACGAGGGATATCTGCTATTACCGGCAACAATAGTCGATCAGGTATTGTCTGTTTATTCAATTCCCTATAGTCAATAACTGAATGCATGATTACCATCTGATTTTGGCACCAGAACCAATGGGAAGTTCCATTCACTTTGACTGGGTTCTATGACATCCTGCGATAACATTTCAGTGATCAATTTATCTACAATGGCTAGCTTGGAATGTGGTAATCTGTAGGCAGGTATATAAATAGGTTGAGTCCCTGGTTTTAATTTGATCTGATGTTTTAAAACAGTTGTTTTACCCAAGGCGTCCTCCGGCAAAGCAATTGCTTTATTGTGCTTCACTAGCAATGCAATTAAACTTGATTCTAACTCAGGACAACAAGTAGGCTCTAGTTGACTCTTATATTTCTCTCCCAAATCTGTTTCTTCCTGAATTGAACAGATTGATGAAATTGGTGATTCCACCTCTTCAGGACTCTCGTTTAAAATCTTGATTGGTCTTGGACAGACTTGAAAACATCCTATTTGTATATCTTTTCTTAAGACTATGTTTTTATTCAAAGTACAAATCACTTATATTTCTACCTTGTTCTTGTGTGTCTTATAAATCCTCGAGTCCAATTTCAAACCTTTTATTCTAATTTATTCAGGGATGGTTAAGATTTCGACGGTACCTACCCTGTTAATTGCTCTGGAGTGTAATAATGTTGACTTTATTACGCCACCTTCCACAAATAGCAAAGTTTCATTTAGAGCTAATAAATTCTAATTAATTTCCGGGATTTCTTGAACACCTGAGTTGTGTTCACTATGTGTGCCTTTTTTTTCTTTTGTGTTATTTTTTCTTGAATAGACCACTCTGTCCCGCTACTGTCCAATCTAGCATTGTTATCTTCCCCATCTATCTCAATAGGTTATCAGAGATACTGGCTCTAAGTCTGGTTGATTTAAAAATGGCGTTAACTGTGATTTCACTAAGATACCTAACTCAGCCGGACATATGATCATGCTTTCTTTTCTCATAGTTGCAAATCCTATCAATAGATCTCTTAGGAAGACAGATTCTTTTATAACTATCACGGGAATGTACAAGTGCTCATTTTTATACAAAATAAAATCTAACACAGTTGTATTTAATGTTTTAACTGACTTCCTGTTACTCCCTCCAATGAGTAATGGATTGTTTCCAAGATTTTTACTCCTGGTTTCAATTGGTTTAAAACTTTGCTGGTCATAGCATTTACTACAGATCCCGTATCAATGAATATTTGAATAGGTCTATTGAATACTCTACCCGCAATGATGGGTGGGTCCTACAGAAGTCCTTCTAATTATTATAGTGAATTTGAAATTTTCTCTGGTGTTGGTGTTTCCTTTCTCACCACTGTCTAGTACACTATAATGTCTATGTGTTGTTCCAGGGTTAGCTATGGGGGTTTTCGTCTTGTTTCTGGGTGAATACGAAAATTTGGCTTTGATCTACAATCCTGTGTTCTATGTCCTACTCTACTGTGATACAGAAAGGTGGGTTTCTACAATGATTCTCATTATGACCCTCATATTTGCAGTTCCTACAATTAATCTCATAATAACACTCGAGCTTTATGCACTCATTTACAATTATAGCACTCAAGTCTAGCATTCCTTGAAGTGCTTCTGACTCTGTTCAGGTCCTCTATTTCTGTAATCACTCCTAGAGTTCCTAGTTTCTTTCTGTTGTTGCATTCCTGATATCATGGTATATGGACTAATTGCTTTACTTTCTTGATAACATTGTAAAAGATAATCGATGTTCCCTAAGTCCATCATTTCTTTAAGATCCCTGTATAACTTTTGTGCAGTCATCTCGTCATTGTTGTACACCAATAGTACACAAGCTATTAAGTGAGTAGCCTGAGAAACTTTTAACTTGTCACTAGATCAATTCTTTATCCAATCTCAATCCGTCAACATAGACATCATGTCATTAGATCATCTGTCTATTTTTGCTAAATATTCTATGTTTGTTTCATTTATTTTTATTGTCTTGATCATTCTAACGAAAAGCCTGATAGGATCCTTATCACACTTTGATTTAAAATGTTTAATGAATTATTTCATATAGTCATCATATTTTTTTTATATTTTTCATTTGTTGGAAATTTATTATAAGCCTTGCCCTACCCTTCCCAGGATATACATTATCTTTTAATATTTCTATCTTTTTCTTTTCATCTAATATGTTTTTGTAACTATTAGTGTATCAATTATGTAAATGAACCTATTTATCCTTGCGATGATTTCTTCTCCCAAAAACTTCGAGACATCTGACTGTGAGGTAATAATCTCATGACGGAGAACTTCCGTGACCCTACTAATTATAATTATAACTAAAATGTATATGAATTTCTACCTTCTTTGTCGATAATGTCGATTTGAATCGATCGACTCCTTCAACACATACGGGCTCGCACCTCAGTAACAAATCATCCTTGTCCTTGTAGTCGTCACTCTCCTTCACTAGTTCGTCCTTGTACCAGGGTGGGGATTTGCGTGCACTGCGTGGTCTCGAACGTTACTTGGAGTTCTTTGTAGACGAGTTATATTGTTTTGTTTCTTTCAAGATGTTGCGTGCGATGAATGATTGGCTGCATCAATTCTCGACACATGTGTAAGCACGTATGATCACACTAAATTCTTCTGTAGTTGCGTACGTTGAGCTGAGTGCGTTCTAGTTGCGTGCGTTGGGTTGCGTGCGTTGAACTGCGTGCGTTGAGTGTTTTCTTTGGAGACGTTTTATTTGCATACATTCTGTCCCGCCGCTGCCACCATTTACGGCACTTTCACCACTTTCACCACGTTATCCCTTGTTATCACTGTCTTTACTCCAACTCTCGTGGGCGGGGAGTTGGGTGTGTGTGTGCGTGTAAGGTCACAGCATTACCCATAGATCGTTCATATACTGTATGAACTCTGAGCTCTCTTTCGGGAGGGAAATAAATGTCGATCACGAGTCAAACACGTGATCCAAGACCATGATGAACCACACACACACACACACACACACACACACACACACACACACACACACACACACACACACACACACACACACACACACACACACACACACACACACACACACACACACACACACACACACACACACACACACACACAATCTTTCTCTATGAGCATCGCCCCATTGACTCTCTTGGAGACACGTTCATTTGTTCGTTCACAAACATTCCTATTCTCCGAAATCCGGCTCCGCTAGTCCCCTCCCCCCTCTCCTCCCTTTCCACTCCCCCTCGCCCTCCCACTCCCCCTTCTCTCCCCACCCTCCACTCTCCTGCCTCTGGGAAATTCCTGCCCCCATTCCTTCCTTCCCTTTCTCCTTGCTTCTGTCTATCTCTCCCTTTCCTGTTTCTCATTCATCTCTCCCTCTCTCATCTCCCTCCCTATTTCCTTTCCCCAGCCTGTGTCTGTTTCTCCTTCTCAAGACGCTTTCCCTACTCTTCCATCTCCTTTCTCAATCTCTCCTGCCTCTCTCAACCTCTCTGTCTTTAATCTTCATCATCTCCTTCTCTCTTTCCCCTTCTCCATTTCTGACTATCGTTCCTAATTCTAATCCCCTCTCCCCTCCCCCTCTTACCTTCTTCCAACCTCATGCTTAAGAGTTTCCCCTCGTTGTCTTCCCTTTATCTCCTCTTTCTCTTTTCCCGTTCTTTCTTCTTATATATTTTTATTTCCTTCTACTGTTCTCTCTTCCCACACCCTGTTTCTCTTTATTTTTTGTTCGTCTTTATATTTCTGCTCCTCCTTTATCCCATTCTCTCTCCCCTGGTTTTCTCCTTCAGTAGGATCTCTTCCTACCTCACATCTTACTTCCACCTCATTTGTCCTCTTTTCCATTCCCCTTCATCAAATTCCACCTTCTCCTCCTGCCCCCTCACCATCTCCCCTTCTCCCTCTCTCCTATCACTGTCCCCATCTCTTTCTCCCCCTTCTCTCTTCTGCAGCACAACTGATGTTGACTGAATATCCTACTATCGAAGAAAAGAAAGTTATTTGAAGATACGTATATTGCAAACACTAACTGTGATTCCGCTGAAGAGGATCGCAGACAGTGATCGCGATATATGTATTTTCAAACAAATTTCTTTTCTCCGATAGTTGGATGTTAAGTCTATCTTACCAGTGTGTCACAACACTCAACTCGCTTGACAATTGATATTGTTTCTATTCGCGGTTGGTGTTAAGAGACAAAGCGAGGGATTTGATCAGTCGTTCCGTGTTCCATGAACATGCACGACCCCTGAGACCGAGTGAATACAACGAAGCAGGCAGCATACCCGATAGGGCAAGACGCCCCGGAGGCGAAGGAAACTAGGTAAAACAATGTCACAGACAACAAGGGCGAGGGGCGTTGCGACCGTGTCACAAATATAATTAAATAATGACGCATAAGACACGTCACACGTATGGCAATGAAGTCACAAGGAATGGCAATGGTGTTTTGATGAAATGACGTAACAGGGACGTAAGAGAAAACAAACTATAACAACGGAATAGGGACGTCATAGAAAACGCGAACGATGTAACGGTGGCATGACAGCGAACAAATGCCAGATTTATGAGTGACCTCACATCGGTGGATTTTTGCTCCTCACCCAGTCTCGACCTCCTCGTCATTCCCTCGAAAAAAAGAAAAAGAAAAAGAAAAAAAGTTAGTCTCCATTTCTCCTCTTCTTCGATCTTTCCCCCTGTCTCTATTCCTGCCCTCCCGTCATCTCTCCTTCCTATACACTTCCCTCTCCTTCTCATCTTCTACTTTCTTTTCTTTGTCCTCTTTCTCACCCCTCCTCTCCGCTGTAATCCTCTTTTTCCCCTCCTACTCCTCTTATTCCTCTTTCGTCTACCCTTTCTCTGATTTTTTCTCCCTCTTCCTATTAATCTATCTTTATCTTCTTATATTCTGCCTCCTTTCTCCCTCTACTATCTGTTCTTCTCTCCATACCTTGCTCTTTCTTCTTCTCCTCCTCCTTCTTCCTCTTATTCCTTCTTTTCATTTTTCTCTTTTGATTTCTCTCTCCTTCCTCTCCGTCTATTAATATTTCTACTCCTATTGCCTCTTCCCCTTCCTCCTCTCTATTTCTCTCCTTACTCCTATTCTGCTCCCCATCCTCCCTCTTTCCCTCTACCCTATTATTCCTCCTTATCCTCTTTTGCTTTCTCTTACCTCCCTCTTCTATTTCCCCTCCTCTTCCTCCTCCTGCCCATGTATTTTTCTCCTCTCCTCCCTTTTACTTCTCTTCCTCCTCCTCTCTCTCTCTTCTGGTTTCTCTGCCCCTCTTATTTCTGTTTCTCCTCTTTCTCTTGTCCCTACCATTTGCTTCTTTTCCTTTTACTTCTCTTCTTCCTCTTCCTCTTTCTCTTCTGGTTTCTCTCCCCTTTCCTCTTCCATTCCTTCTCATGCCCTTGCACTTTTATCCTCCACTCCCATTTACTTCTCTTCCTCCTCTTTCTCTTTTGGTTTCTATCTCCCTCCCTCTTCTGTTCCTCCTCCTTCTCCTGGTCTTACAATTTTCTCCTCTCCTTCCTCCTCCTACTCCTCCTTCCTCTCCTCCATCCTAGCCTTCCCTGCCTCATCTTTCAGGCGTCAATAAGGAAAACCCGTCGACTTTCCTCATCTCTATCGAGTACAACATGGGCCAGCTCGTCTCATCAAAATTTCAGTCTTTGTCACAGCTGCCTGTTGCGGGGCCAGGGAGGGGGGGGGGAGAGGAGGGAGGGAGGGAGAGGAGGGAGAGGAGGGAGAGGTTAGGGGGAGGGGTGGAGAAGATGAAAGAGAGGCACAATCGAAAGATGGGTTGAAGATGTGAAGGAGGAGGAAGTGGAGGAGAAGATGCATTA
>NC_134778.1:22113113-22123113 GCF_046742065.1 Oratosquilla oratoria | reverse complement strand
AAATCCACGACTGTCATTACGGCGGTCTGGGTTCGAATTCTGCCCAGGGCTTAAATAGTTTCAGTATCGCTGAGCTTTGAGTCTTTACTCAAACCCTCGTGGGCGGGGAGTATGTGTGCATGTAATGTCACAGTATTACCCATAGATCGGTCATACGAACTCTGACCTCTCTTTCGAGAGGGAAATAGCTGTCGATCATGAGTCCAGCACGTGATCCAAAGACCATGGTGAAAGACCAAGGTGAACACACACACACACACACACACACACACACACACACACACACACACACACACACACACACACACACACACACACACACACACACACGCAAATATATACCCTGGTATACATACGTGCGCGAACTCACACATGTATGTGAATGTGTTAACGAATACATGAATTGCAAGAAGTTAAACCCCTTTCATACGCAAAGCTGAAAACAGATAAATAAAGTTAATCCTCTCAGGTTACGCAGAACTTGGAATTAAATCCTCTTATGAACGGAGGAGGCCGAAGACAGAAAATCAAGTGGGGACGAACACAACAGACATAGGAAAATAGTTCACACGTAAAAATTGAGCAAAGATATAAATAGATACAAATATAAACAAAAAGGATACGAAAGTGATGGATATATAGCACCGGGAAACCTCTGAATCACAAGTTGATTTTTTGCTGCGTTTGGGGAACACTTTTAGCTGAATGGAATCGTTTGGGGACCGTCAGTGTAAAATCCTCAAATTTGGAAGATTCTCGTTTGCGGTTAATGCGAATACAGTCGTACGGAAACGTCCGCAATACTGCAAACGTCCGAGCGACCTTTCCGGGAGGGGACGTAAATGGATTTGGGAGTTGTATTCGAAAGTGAGGACCAGTGGGGGAGGAACCAGAGAGAAGTTTGGGGCCCCCCAAGCGAGAGTAACTATCCCGAGACGTGACTGGCAGCCACCTATGCGCCGCGCCCTTACAATAACGGGAAATTAATTTAATCTTTGCTGCCGTCAGGGGATTTTATTCAGGAGATGCTCCCTTGCATTGCGAATGGTGGCTAGAAATACTAAAGTATCGCAAATAAGCCTTTGAAGGACAAAGGTAATGACGAAAGGAGCTGTACAATGGTGAATAGCTTTATGGTCCGGGTTCCATTCCAAACGATTATCTGTAACTATCACTTGCTCTCTTGAGGTTTTCAGTTATCAATTTACTGAAGCGGTTTGACATAGTTTACAAAAATGGGGAGAAATATGTTTGTCATGCATCGTGCGAAAATCGTTTGAAATAATGTTACATACTCGTATTAAATTACACAAGCAAGAAATGCAAGATTCTCTGGCAGTACCGGAAACACGCGTCCATTTATATTTTTTTGTGTTTGAATAATTCGAAAATATAAAATATAACCATAAGCTGGCTTCTGGTATATTCAAATAACTCCATATATGTCTATTAAAAAAGCATACGAAGACGGGGGCTTTGTTAATACGACGTTTGGTTTGTTAGAGTGTTATCAAATACACAGTCGTTTTATATAAATCTGAGAATGAATAGGAAGACCCGGATGAAACAGAGGAAGGTCACTGGAGCCTAGGGATGGTTAAGAAAAATGGGAGGCAATTGTCCGTGTGTAGGAGGACATTTCTTCACCTCCGATGGACAAATGCATAAATGGAAGAAATATGGGGGTGGGGGAGGCGTTTGTCCGATGTTGATGGACAAAATCATGAGTGAGGGAGTAAGGTGAGGAGGTCAATTAGATAATAACTTACTAAGATTCTGTTTACACATGGAAGCAAAAGAATCAGGTGGGGGATGAAATGTTGAACGTGCCTCTATTTTGTTCAATGGTGTTGGATTCCTGGATACAAAACAGTTTCTAAGGATCAGACTCGACAAAGAAGTCCAGCGTTTCGCCACTTGAATCGAGGACCTCGAAATCCTCGATGTTCTTTTTTGTTCGGTGCCAGTTAGAACAGAAATCCATAAGAAGCATCCCTGTCTTGACGTGGTCAGCTATTACTCCCCAGAAACACATGTTTCCTTTTGGTTAACATAAGCTCATTCCTCAGCTGAGTGATGTCGTTCGGTGCCAGTTAGAACAGAAGTCCATAAGAAGCATTCATGTCTATTACTCCCCAACAATAATGTTTTCTTTTAGTAAGGTTATCTGATCAGGGGTGATCTCTTTCGTTCGGTTTCATTTCTCAGCTGTGATAACGTTCGGTACCAGTTAGAACAGAAGTTCATAAGAAGCATCCCTGTCTTGACGTGGTCAACCGTTACTCCCCAACAATGATTAGTGGTTTAGTATTAACCTCTTCTGTAATGAATGAATTTTTTTCATCTTATTCTTATTTTGTCACACTCTTCTCTCCATCTCCGTGGTAAAGCGCTGAGTAGCTGCGGCCGGAGACGTCACCTTTGCCCTATGTGCTTAGACTGTTGGGACAGGTAATAGTCACTACTGAGAATTGGAGAGGAGTGCAGGACTCGAACCCACAACTGAGCGAATGCGAGACCAGCAACTATCCGATTGCGCCAGCATCGGACCCATTCCCAGCTAGCAAAGGGGTTCTATTGTATAGTCTCGGTTATATCCTTCCGGACTGTGTGGTTCTTTTCATCCATGCTACAAAGAAGTCCTTTGCCTTCTCTTTGGCACGTCTTCGGAAGGGAAGGCACTAAGTCAGCTTTGACATATCGGTGGCTCAGCAGAGGTACTCCTAAAGCCAATACATCAGGGCTGCTTGCATGCATGTGCTCCTAACATTTACCCAATCATAACATGCGGAGAAAAATATTGCGTATCTTCATTGGTTAAATTGCACATTTCTTTGTTTTTGTTGAAATAAATTCTTCATCCTGGTTATTCCTCAAGTCGATGCATTTGTACGGAAATCTACACTATTTGGTATTCTTCAAGAACCTTGTTGTTCTGGTGGCGTCATTGGAGATATGCAAGTCTTCCATTCGGTCAGTTGTGGATTCGAATCCCGCACTCCTCCCCAAAGGTGACGGCTTCCCCCTTTGCATGGAGGCCTCGCCCATAATGATGACGTCATAGAACGAAAACCCGATTCCCTACATCTCATTGGCTCCATGCTAAGAAACAGCCAATCAGTGGCTTCATATCTTCAGGTTCGTAATGAAAATGAGGAACTTACACTCAGCAACGGTGGTGGTCGCTGTAAAGTGTGGCTGAGTGATGTCTGAATGAAGAACAGTGGTCCTGTGTATAATCCGAACCCTTCGTGTGATTTAATTTCAATTTTATTATTGTTATTGTCATTAAGCAATGGTGGCGTAATGGAAAGCATGCTGGTCTCGCTTCCGCTTAGTTAAATTTTTCAATCCCACACTCGTCTCCAGTTCCCAACAGTCCAACCACATAGGGCAAAAGTGACGGCTTCGGCCGTAGTTACGCGCCTCCTAGTGCACAAGAAGTTGTAAAGTGCTCATGTATCTATGATGCGGTATATGATGTGATGTCATATATGTTGACACTGTATTGATGTTGTCTTACATGTCTAAGAGTTCTGAGGGGTGAGTTCTCTGCACAGCAACATACGCACTCAGATCACTAAATAAGCCCTTCAAGACAGACAGCCAAACTCAGTATTCCAACAACAACAACAACAACAACAACAACAACAACAACAACAACAACAACAACAACAACAACAACAACAACAACAACAACAACAACAACAACAACAACAACACAAACAACACAAACAACAACAACAACAACACAAACAACAACAACAACAACAGCACAAACAACAACAACAATACAAACAGCAAGAACATAAACAACAACAACAACAACAACAACAACAACAACAACAACAACAAAAACAACAACAACAACAACACAAACAACACAAACAACAACACAAACAACAACAACTCAAACAGCAACAAAAATCACAAACAACAACAACACAAACAACAACAACAACCCCCAGACATAAGCCCCCCCCCAAAAAAAAAAACCTCACTCACCTGATAAGAACCACATTGGCAAGCGTGCTCCCAGCATCAAAACAATACTAAGAGCAGGGTTGGCCACAGAATCAAACTGCTCCAGATGTAGCAACCACACAGAGGACACAGAACACCCCATACTACAACGTCCAACAATAACAATCCTTAGACAACAACACAATATATCTTCTGTGAATGACTTGTGGTTCCGACCGGAGGCTGTTACCGGTTACCTGAAGGTCGCGGGTCTTCTGTAAGAGACCAGTGGTAATGGATTGAGTATTTGATTGTATGATGGAAATATCTAAGCCGTCATATCTGACATTTGCATGTGGAACATAACTCTACATATTGCGATATCCATGTTAGGTAAACGTTATATAATGCCCATGTCATTATGTTCTCTGTGTTGTGAAGGCGCTCAAGGGTGACCACAGCGTACCCGGACAACATTTCCCAAGGTCTTTTGTGAGAGATTCACACCACCGGAAGCGACAAGGACCTGGGCTACTTCTTTCTTAAAAAAAAAAAAAAAAAAAAAAAAGGAGGAGAATGAAAAAGTGGAATAGGAAAAGAATAAGAACGAGGAAGAGAAGGAGGGGGAGGAAGAGGAGGAGGAGGAAGAGAAGGTTGCCAAAGGGCTCCAGCTCTAGTCAGGAAGAAAAGTGTGAGTCTTCAAGTTAGATGGCCAAGTTTTGACGCTCCGTGAAGCAAGTTTGAGTTGCTTAACGTGTAATTGCGCCTTGGCTATTGTTTGGACACGTCTGGGATTGTTTTTACCTTGTTTGTGGACGTGCGTGCACGAATATCTGCAAACGTGCGTGTGTGCATCCGTGCGTGCTTATGTTCGTTCACTCATGCGGGTGTTTATGTTATATGTACAGTATTTAGGGTAAGTAGCGTCGAATAAGACAATGGGGATCACAGAAGGAGTGGAATGTCAAATACAACCTTAGTGTTCTACCGTAGAACCTGTCTATTTCCTGATGACAGATAAGATTTCTGTACCTCGTTATTGTGGTTTCGTCCGGATTAGTAAAGTTCTATGGATGTGTGGTGGATGCGGAGGTTTTGGGTTTTGGCACTGGCGGTGGTTATGAAAGGAGCCTGAAGCCAGTGTAATCAATTCAACCATAATAAATAGGCTTCTGGCACTGAAATACCACGTGGTCTCCTGCATCCGCTGTTGCTGAGAGGGATTGGAAAGCCACGAAAGTACAACTTGAGCAATTGACTAACACAGGGGACTGAATCCAGACTTTCGGCGTCCGTAGCTGTCATGCCATCCACTGATCCACACGGGCACTACATTTGCGATAGTTTGGGATGATTCTTTCTCATGAGTATGGTTGTGACAGAGACCAGATATCTTCTGAAGAGTGCGTTTTGAAGATATTAAGAAATGTAGTGAAGAACTGAAGCATATTATCGGTCTGGATTGTGTATTTCTATTCTTACTTGGTCGGGCAGAACACAGCCGGGTTTATGCTCGCAGTGTCCCGTCTTATGACTGTAGTGGTTCTCAGTCTGGAGTACATGGGGTTTCACAAGTAGGACCGCCAAGTAGAAACTAGTGGTAATTAGTGGTCTCACGATTTTACTCCGCGTTGAATCCATTTCCACGAGCCTACACAACAGCAGTACATAAATATGGAAGGTAAGTAGCTTACGTCAGGAAACGCCGAGTATCTGCGGGGCGGGTAGCAGTCACTGCTGGGAATCGGGAAGAAGTGTAGGACTCGAACCCGACTCCACAACGCTTCGGATTACGTCACCAGCGCACAGTATGGGATAAAGGAGAGAGAAAATAGACCGATAATCCCTATACTTGTTTGAGTTTTTTATTATTTTTTTAATTTCTATACATCTTGGAATTCTTGCCCGGCGGCTTGATAAGGGTATCGCTACTTGTGGTGGAAGATCGGAAGCGGAGGCGGTTCGAGTCCAGCATGGCAAATTCGTAGTAAGAGCACCAGGCTACAGTAAATTTCCGGCCTCTGAAAGTCCGTAAAGAGGTACCGTTCTAGCTTTCTCTGAGAGGGTAAGTTCGTACTGTTAAAATGAATTACTCATTTGTACTTAAATCTTGTTGTCATAACCTCGTTATAACCAAGTAAGTGACACAGAGTCGAAAAATAGCTTCGTGACAGAAAGATTAAGAGGATGATTGCCTCAAGGTACGAAAGAAATAATTACAATTTAGTTCGACTAATTCTTCAATGAAGAGATACCAGTGGGATGAGTAATATAGTCTTACGGATGCCAGATGGAATACTAAGTAGCCCCTGGTACAGTATCTAGTTTACTTTAATTTCATGTACTTCGAAAAGACACAACTTTTGTTAGCAGTTTATAACATCGCTTTTGTCTGCTGCTTCATTTTGAAATGGAAAGTTTTAATTTGAATTTTTAATACTTCCTCGTATGAATGCGCGAGCACATATTCCCACGTGCATGTGTATCAGCCCAACTAAACTTTACGGATTTAATTCATCTTTGTAATGTTCCATTTCAGCTCTTATTCTTGTGTCGCTTCAAGTCATAACTTGTTTTGAAATCACCAAATGCTTCGAGTATAAAACACTCTTTCATTTGCTGTAAGATCATCTGTTCAGTTAAACGCAGTCATGCAATTAAACATTATATATATATATATATATTATATATATATAATGTATATATATATGTGTGTATATATATATAATGTATATATATATGTGTATATATATATAATATATATATATACATATACATATATATATTAAATATATATATATATATAATGTATATATATACATATATATATACATATACATATACACACACATATATATATATATATATAATATACATATATACATATACATATATATACACATATATTCTTTGGATATACGGGCAGAAGATTTTCAATAAAGCATGTCTGGTTAAAAACTATGGAAAGATTATTGATGCAGATCTTTTTATCTTCTTTTTCTAAGTTTTAGGGCATTTTTTTGCCTTCCACAGGAGGTTATCGTAAAATATATCCATACGACATTGATTGTACAATACTTTGGGCACGGCTACAGAACTTATGTCCTGTCCAGAACCCGTTTTCACACCTCTTGTTGTTTTTTCAGTAGCCAGAGTGTAAGTGAAAATCTGATCAAATCTGATCGTTAATATACTCATGTTAGTGGGCCGATAGCACGTTTAGAGGCTTCTGATGGGCTAGCAGTACTGGGCGATGGTGCTCTCTCATTGGTCGGCTGTTGCGTGATGTCATCAGTCTCGCAGAAGTATAAAATGAAAAGTCCAAATATTTCGCCTTTGCCTTGTGTACTTGGGCACGGAGACAAAGAGTAGCTATTAGGAACAATTGGGAGTCTTTTTCTGCTAAGCAGGATAGATGTCATAGGCACCACACACCTAAGATTTATTAGGAATTTGAAAGATTTTGTAATTAACTAATTCTCTTTTTCCCACGAAAGTGCCCGTTTAACCCATTCAACTCCGATGACAAGATGTCTTGTCATTTGGTCAAATAAAACAAAAAATCATAATAAAACAACAAAATGTTTGATGATCAAACAGCACCAGAAAAATATGACGTCATCAGTCCTCCTCGAGGAGGACTGACGACGTCATATTTTTCTGGTGCTGTTTGATCATCAAACATTTTGTTGTTTTATTATGATTTTTTGTTTTATTTGACCAAATGACAAGACATCTTGTCATCGGAGTTGAATGGGTTAACGGAAGTCGTTCAATGTTATTGTCTCCGCTCCGAATGGATGACGTCTACCTATGAAAAGTGTAAAAAGGAAGTGGCTCAAGTCAGGCTAATCCGTGCCCACGAATCCCGCGAAAATATTCATCGAATTAAGAAAATTAGGTAAACATGGAGTTCTCAAGTTATCACGATGGAAAAGGCGAAATCAAAGAAAATATGTCTCACCTTGACGACAACCGGGTATGTGACGTCATTAACGTAGGATGTCGAGTGTTGACCTAAATATGGCGGGAATTCTCCTTCCTGAT
Organism: Oratosquilla oratoria; assembly: GCF_046742065.1. Classification (NCBI taxonomy): domain Eukaryota; kingdom Metazoa; phylum Arthropoda; class Malacostraca; order Stomatopoda; family Squillidae; genus Oratosquilla; species Oratosquilla oratoria. The sequence continues at coordinate 22,115,103 of NC_134778.1, read as the reverse complement.
ACCAGTAATTCGTCTCTCTGTAACTCTCAAGCATTTTTTTTTTGTATTGACGCACTTTTGTCTTCCTTCTATTTTTCACGTTGATGTGTAAATTTGACAAAATTGAATATCATTTCCTCTCAATTTATTTCAATACACCTGCATTATGTCAGAGGAGACGATGACAAATTGTCGTGGCTGTAGTTTACACATCTCTTCACTTCATTTAGAGCTTAAACCTAACACTTTGTAACAAAACGTTTCAGAAGGTACAAGAAATATGATTTTATATTCCAGTCCATTTTGAATACATGTTCAGTCCAAAACGGCTTCCTCCTTACTTTGGCTATCGAAAAAAAAACAAAACAAAGGTGAATGTGATGCCTCCCAACATAATCGTATCTTCTTTCTGAATTAGATTAGATGTTCAATCAGAATCAGGTATGTAAAGTTCATCCACATATGTTGAAAATGTCCTTGGGATGTGTGTGTGTGTGGGTGTGTATGAAAAAACTCCTTATAGATCACATTGTATCAAAATCGTATAATGAGAAGAATTTAAATTGTACTGAAAATCACACACACACACACACACACACACACACACACACACACACACACACACACACACACACACACACACACACACACACACACACACACACACACACACACACACACACACACACACACACACACACACACACACACACACACACACACACACACACACACACACACACACACACACACACACACACACACACACACACACACACACACACACACACACAGACGCACACAGACAGACAGACAGACACACACACACACACACACACACACACACACACACACACACACACACACACACACACACACACACACACACACACACACACGCGCGCGCGCGCGCACACACACACGCACGCACACACACACACACACACACACACACACACACACACACACACACACACACACACACGCACGCACACACACACACACACACACACACACACACACACACACACACACACACACACACACACACACACACACACACACACACACACACACACACACACGCACGCACACGCACACACACACACACACGCGCGCGCACACACGCACGCACGCACACACACACACACGCACACACACACACACACACACACACACACACACACACACACACACACACACACACACACACACACACACACACACACACACACACACACACACACTCGCACACACACACACACACACACACACACACACACACACACACACACACACACACACACACACACACACACACACACACGCACACACACACACACACACACACACACACGCGCGCGCGCGCGCACACACACGCACGCACTCACACATCCACACACACACACACACACACACACACACACACACACACACACACACACACACACACACACATGGAGTGAGGCGCGTGGAACAGCAGACAGTTGGTAGCACGGCTCCCCTCCTGTCTACTGTTTTAAACTTATCTACCACATACAGGGTTTGTTCAGAATAAAGAAACCATATTTCTTATTTTCTTTTCATCGTATAACAGATCCCGTCTTCTGTTGAGAAAGCATCATTATTGATAAGAATACGTCACTGGCATGTTTAGTCAAATAACCATTCTACACTAGCTACCTCTGATGGTGTCTGTCCACTGGGAAGCATTATGAACGTGATACGAATTCCATTCCAAGGCGTACCAACAGTTTCCAAGTCTTTTGAACAATGTGTCAGAGTTTAGCGTTTACTTACGTCCATTTCCGTACGATTTCTTACCGATATTTTTTTTAGTGACTGTACATATCTGAATAACATACAATTATTAATAAAGACAGACTACTACCGTGTTAGGCTGGTAGATCGCATCAGGGTAACTGGAGGAGAGTAGATCATATCTCACAAAGATACTGCTGTGGGCCGTTCGGTGTGGGTTTATCTCAGCGTCTGCAGTTATTAGGGGGAT
>NC_134778.1:22100613-22103113 GCF_046742065.1 Oratosquilla oratoria | reverse complement strand
ATGGCCTATATGACTTAGTTCCCTTCACGAGAAGTATGAAAATAAGTGCAATGTAGCACAGTTCGAAGTTTTAAGAGTCATTTAGATAAACACCTAAGCAATATACTGTAATGACGGCCATCTAATATATATGTTATTCATTATTATTATCTGTTTATTTTCATAATTTATTTATTATTTACTATGAATTATTTTTATTTTTCTGTTTGTTTATTAATTATTAATCATCAGCTATTTATTTTTTCCGGCATCCGATCTCGTTATGGGCCAAAAGGTCTCCTGTTGGCATGTCCATCCTTTGTGTTCCTTTATAATTTGTCTGTCCCTGATTCCATTTAGAGCTTAACCAATAAGAATCCTTTGATGGGAGTTATTACACACATCCTATATGACATAATGATATCAAAGTACCTTAATTCCCTAACACTATACTGAGGAAATTAGGGAACGAAGTAAGGAAAAAAAAAAGAGAGAAAAAAAAAGGAGAGGCACTTACATACTGTACGCCCCACGTGACACACTGAGATTAAAGGAATTCCCTGAAACTGTGTTGAGAAAATTAGGGACACAAAGGAACACAACACAAAGCCCTAACGAGGCTGTTTGTGTTAACTATACTAAGCTACAGTGAAGGAAATAGGGCAGCTAGGCGATAGAAGATGAACTAACACTACTGCTACTACGATCCTCTCCAATTACAATTCCAAGGTAATGAAAAAAAAAAAAAAAATAGGGGCACATAATCTATCGAGGGATTGTTGTCATAAACAAGAGGCATATTAGCATCATGGTACTCTGTTCTCTATTTTAGGATCATAAAATAGAGCCCCGCCCCCTTAATTCGCTTGGTTATCATCAACGGCTAGATAATCGCTCCCTGCCGTCAGCGTTAAGTGGTGAGAGGGTCTTTTCCCGCCAGCATTATACACACAAACTGTTTTAGCCGTTGGAAAAATTTACTGGTGGGAAGATTTACCATTCACGGGATTTACCGTAGGCTGGATTTACAATTGCTAGGATTTGTTACTAGCAGGCTTTACTAGCAGAAGGCAAGGTTAACCATTGGTAGAATCTACAGCAGGAGGGGGATGTTTTCCTTGCTCGACAGACATTCTTCTCTTGTTTTGAGCCTGAGAGGAATGCCTGTTGAGTAATGAAGGGAGGAGGTGGGAGGTAGGAGTAAGTGGAGTATGGCTGTGTATAGATGATACTTTGATGCAAAGAAGGGGGGAGGGAATGGAGGGAGAGTAGAAAGTGGTTGTGTGTGGATGATATTTTGCCACAGCCCGAAGGGATTTCTCCCCGTTTTCTCTATTTTCCGTATGAGAAGACGGAGAGGTAATGTCGCTGATTAGGTGAAGCGGCCTTGCTGTGGATGTACTGTGTCTTGCTACATTGCGTTTTACCCAGGGTAGTTGGCGGATGCAGGGATGACCCGTCATCCACGAGGAGCTAAGATGAGAGGGAGGCACGGATGGTGGATAGGAGAGCAATGAGTGACTCAGCTATCTCCATTATAAGGGGAAAAGCACCTTATGTATAGATATAAGATAGATAGATAGATAAATAGAATTCATAGTCGGCGCGAGTGTCATCCTGCAAGCTCTACCGCAGTAGTAATTTGCGAAGGTAAATTTTTATTGTAATCGTCTTGATTTACCCTTCTCGCCCCTCCCTCTTCCTGCCCTCCATCTCTTTCCTCTCCTTCTCTTCCTCTTCCTCTCATCCGTCTTTCTCCTCCTCCCTCTCTTCTTTCCCTTCTCTTCCTCGTCCTCCTCCTCTTCCGTCACTCCTCGTCTTCTCCGTCTTCCTCCTCCTTCCTCTCTTTTTTCCCTTTTCTTCCCCGTCCTCCCGTTCTTCACCCATTCCTCGTCCTCCTCCTCTTCCTCCTTTTCCTTCCCTCCTTGCCCTTCTCTTCCCCGTCCCACCTCTCTTCCCTCACTCCTTGTCCTCCTCCTCTTCCTCCTCCCCCCTCACTTCTTTCCCTTTTCTTCCCCGTCCTCTTCCTCTTCCTCTACTCCCCTCCTCCCCCTCTTCCTCCTCCTCCTTTCCTTGTTTTCCCTTCTTCCCCGTTCTCCCCCTCTTACCCCACTCCTCATTCTCCTCCTCTTCCTCCTCCTTCCTCTCTTCTTTTCCTTTTCTTCCTCGTCCTCCTCCTCTTCCTCCGCTCCTCCCTCAGCGAACGTATTTACGCGTCCAGAACAGTGACCTGCATTCATTCTGCCCAAGCCTAGACAAACGATTTGAAGACTCAGGAATAGGTGGTAGTGAGGGGTCTACGCCAGAAGGCGCTGAGTAGCTACAGCCGAAGCCGTCACGTTTGCCCAATGCGCTTGGGCTATTGGGTTAGGTAACCAACAATCACTGCTGGGAATTGGAAAGAAGTGCGGGACTCGAACCCACAATTACGCGAATGTGAGACTTATACGCTACCGTTTACGCTACTCAGGGATAGATGGCGTGTAGAAGTGTGGACCCCTTGTTCTATTCTTGATTGTTT
>NC_134778.1:22085613-22095613 GCF_046742065.1 Oratosquilla oratoria | reverse complement strand
TGGGAGGCGGACTCTGGAAAAAACGGGGTGATATTTGTGATGAGGAGAAATAAGAGAGGGAGGGAAGGAGGGAGTGAGTGAGTGAGTGAGTGAGTGAGTGAGTGAGGGAGGGAGGGAGGGAGGGAGGGAGGGAGGGAGGGAGGGAGGGAGGGAGGGAGGGAGGGAGGGAGGGAGGGAGGGATGGTTTATATCTGAAACCGACAAAAGAAGTCTAGGGTTCCTCCAGCACTGACGTAATCAAGATCCGCTAAGGCGTTCCCTACCGGGTGGTGCCATTCCTTTAACGCTGGCTGTCACCAGACTCTTCTATTCGGCTCCTTATCACCACATTGGTAGAGAAGAGGTTATCTTTTATCTTATTTAACCCTCTCCTTATCGCCTGGCGCTTGCATTACGTCTATCCCTAAGCTCTATCTTTTAATATCTCCGTGACACGCCCTTGCTAACAAAGGATCTACATATAGGACATTACGTCTATCCCTAAGCTCTATCTTTTAAAATCTCCGTGACACGCCCTTGTAACAAAGGATCTACATATAGAACCAGTTGATCGCGATCGACTGTTTTAAGTCGATCACATTACTCTGCCTGTTAATAATTCGTCCTTCAGAAGTTGCCATGCAAATAGCATATCCAAGTGCTCATTACACGATTATCATATTTCTCATTTTTCTGGGAATAATTTATATTTATAATGATGAACATGTCTGAACAACATACACTTATTTATAAAGACAGACTACTTCCGTGTTAGGCTGGTAGATCGCATCAGGGTAAGTAGGAAAAGTAGATCATATCTAACAAAGGTTGGCCACCCCTGATATAGGAAAACAAAATGATTGGAATGGAATAGTGACATGTATTTGGATAAGATGGTCACATGTATTCAGAACTCAATAACAAGGGGCAACCCAGTATAAAGGAGGTTAACGCACTGGTGTCTGATTTGCACATCGGAGATATTAACGTAATTCCCGAAAACTGTGATGAGGAAATTAGGGACCAAAGTAATGAAAAAAATAAGGGCTCACAATGTATCTAGGGATTAGTGTCACAAGGCAAAGGCATATTGGCATCACGAAACCCTGTTCTCTATTTCAGGGTCGAAAAGGGGACGGGGCTCTATTTTATGAAATAGAGTCACCTTTCACCTTCCCCATCACATGTCCCTTTTCAATCGCTTAGTTGCCATCAGTCCTCCTCCTGATTCAAAGGACACCTTTAATCACCTTCTCATATTACAGGGATTTTGTTTTGGTTAAGCCCGAAGGCTTTATTTGGATGATTCTAGCCATAGATTAAATCTTTAGCTTAATACTACTTCATAACCTAGGGACCATTTTAAAAGTAGTAAAATCATCTGGCATCCACTAATTGTTCATTCTTCTCGGTATGTGAACCCTCTTGGAAGCTTCTGAATAGTTTTAGGTACTCCAGGTCTCAGGTTCAGGAGGAGCTGTACATAAAATTCTACCAAAGACTCCGAAAAAAGAATTCTTTCTCGTCCTCGCTCTACATGATGTAGTGTCTTTCTTGGTAGAATGGAAGTGTCTTGCGGGAACCAACTGGATAAGATAGTTCGGTTAGTGAAGTTTTCTCCCAGGGACCGTTTCAAAAAAGAACTCTTTCTCGTCCTCGGTCACGTACATGAATCCTACCAGTGATGGAGTGTCTATCTTGGCGGAATAGAAGAGTCTTGTGGCAAGCAACCAGTTGGACAAGATAGTTAAGTTAGTTAAAATAGTTTTTCAGCATTTTTTGATGGTGCGGAAAGGGGTTTGCAGTAGCTAAATCAAATCACGTGGCGATAAGTTATATGTTACTAATCGAACGAAATGTTTTTCCACTGAGAAATGAGTAATAAATATCTGAAGAGTTTCGCCTTGCCAAAGTCAAGTGATTTTGTCCAGCTCAAAAAGGGTAATCGGAAACGTGCTGGTCTCGCATTAGATCAGTTGTGGGTTCGAATCCCGCACTCCTCTCCAAATCCCACCAGGCGTAATAAAGCAAAAGTGACGACTTGTCGCAGCTACTCAGCACCTCCTGGCGTAGGGTCCTTACCTTCTTCTTCAAAGGAGTTCCTGGATCTCCGTGGGATATTTTTCTTTGTCTCGTTGGAGAAGAATGGGCTGAGGGAAGACTGGCACAGGAGAGAAAGCCAAGGGAGTGGGGCTCAAAGAAGGACAGTACAGTCATGAACAAAAATTTTAACCCACGCTACTGTTCTCACAAAGACAATATTTTTTTTTTGTCGAGTTCGTGGTATAATTTTCCATGTAGTATTCAGCTTACAACTGAGTAGTTTTTTTGAAGAGAAAAAAATGTTTATACAAAGAATTTTATTTTTGCATCACGAATGATTCTGGATGGATAACAATTTTTGCTTGTGTCTCAACCAAGGCATATTGAGGACGACTGAATGACTAGTCGTAGACGGAACAACGAATGATGAGTAGAAGATGCTGCGTTGCTGAGGAATCGTGTCACAAGCCCCTTCCAATCCTTCAGGTTTGGATATGACACAAAGGGAAATATGAAGAGAACTAAAAGTGTTAAAAATGAAAAGTGGGTAAATATTATAGAATTGATTACTAAAGGTAATAAAATGCTAAGAAGATATAAACTGTCAAGACAGGAAAAACGCAAAAGTATTAATAGAAATTCGAGGCTAAAGAAAAAAATACGAAAGAATAAACAAGAAAAGGGTAAAGGAAAACAGAAGAAGAAAAAACAGAAAAATAAGAAAATAAAGACAAAAAAGAAAAAGGCAAAGAAACATTCGCTGCTAGTAGACTTAATTTTGTTCTAGAAAATTTTCTAATCTTTCTCTCTCTCTCTCCATTTCTCTCTCTCTAATTCTCTCTATCTCTCTCTCACTCGCTCTCACTCTCTCTCTTCCTCTCTCACTCGCTTTCATTATTTTCTTCCTTTCCTTCTTTCTTTTCCTCTTCTCTCAGTTTCTCTCCCTCTTCTCTCTCCATTTCTCTTTTTTTCTTTCTCTCTCTCTTCCTTTTTTCTTTCTCTCTTTTTTCCTGTCCTTATTCTTTCTTTCTCGCTTTTTCTACTGTTTCCCTTCTTTCTCTATCTCTTTCTCTCTTCATTTCTCTCTGTCTCTCACACATATACACACGCACGCACTACCTCTCTCTTTCTTCTCTCTTCCTTACTATAGCCTCTTGCTCACTCTCTCACTCTTTCGCGTTGAAACACACACCAATATGGAAAACAGACAGCTGGGAAAGAATGACTATTCCTTCCAGAAGACGAGCATCTTCTCGTCTGCGCATGCGCCCAGGATGTAGAACTGCAGAGGGTAAAAAAATTCTCGTTTTTTTATTTTGTGTTTAATTCTAAGGTACACCAGTCGAGTTTGGAAAACTGTCCCGTCGCATTACTTATTTTTATGACTCGTATCAAACGATTTCATTGTTCTGAAGGGCAGATAAGTGGGGATACAGCCGTGTACCTATCAAACTCTGTTCGGTGGAATATGACGAAGCTTGGCATAGTTAAAAAAATTATTCTGATTTCATGTAGATTGAAAGTTCCTTTGGGAATGGCCTAATGGATCACAGCATTACTAATTTTGTGTGAAACATGGATGGTTTTTACCGTAGACTTACAAAATAACGATGGTCCTTGGCCCTATGAGCTGTCATCTTTGTCCTATTATGCGCGCTTATGAATATGTCACCACCGCAAATAATTTTAATTTCTATTCATCATTGTACAAATAATAATAACAATGATGAATGGATGATGCCAGGAATTATGTTAAGATTTAACTACTTTAGTAGTTAGTCTTGCAAATTTCCCTGACAACTACTCTGTTAATCACTTCGGTAATGGTCTTAAGAATTATCCTGGATACTAGGTCTAACTTTGCTAACTAGATGATTATTTCGCGGATATTATGTGTGATAATGAAGATATTATCTAACTCAGAGAGATGTATTTGTGTTACGTCATCTTGTGAAAACCAGAAATGGTTGTGACATTACCAATTTCCAATAGGTCAGGACTCGCAGTAATGGATTTAAATTGGACAATTTTAGATTTAGGAAGGAGATAGGCAAGAATTGGTTTACCCATAGAGTGATCAAAGAATGGAATAGACATAGTAACCATGTAGTGAGCGCTGAAACTATCGGTTGTTTCAAGAAACGGGTAGACAACTTTATGGATGGTGATGATAGGTAATAATGGAAATAGAACTACCTAGTGTAGGCCTTATGGTCTCTTGTAGTCTCCTTAATTCTTATGTCCTTATGTTACTTTTCTATCTAATGCCAGAGGATTTGATCTAGGTTAGGGTAAGCCTCGTATGTGAATAAGATAAAGGTTGTCTAGTGCATGTGGAAAGACGTCTGCATCTGCGTGTTTTCAAGCAGTCCCTTGGGATCATCCCTCGCATGCAGGATTTCTCCACAACTTTGTCCTTCTCAGTTACGTTATCATCTCGGTGATTCGCGAAGCTAACTTTTGGGTATAAAAGTTATAAGAATTCCCCTCCGTGAATCTATGGAGAACTGGGAATATGTCGAGACGATTTTGCTCGATATTGTTGACATACACAAGTTTACGAACGTTATGATGTCATGAGAGATGAAGTCAAAGTCATAGATTACGGAAACCTGTTGTGGTCGATCACGCTGTACCAAAGGTTCGTCATTTACTTAAGGACCTTCCTTAGGTTACTGTATTACACAAAAATATTTGTTCTTGTCTTAAAAATGTCGTAATTTGAGTTTCTTACCACGGCATGAGAAGAACAGAAAACGGGAAAATGCATCTGTGACTAAAATATCCTTCGAAATAACGAACTGTGTTCTGTGAATGAATGCTGTCGCTGTGAGTCTCCATCTTCCCGGTTTTGAGCGTGTAATCTGGTTTGTTGGCCAGAAATCCCCACCGGAGGGGATTAATCTTATTTCGGATGTGTATTCAGGCCCTCTCATCATCGCAAACACCTTCATCTGTCATGCTAGGCAGCTGCAGAGTTCTCTAACCAAGAAAGACCTAATATCAGCGCCTTTTCCTTCCTCACGATATTACTGCACCAGGCTACATAATATGATAACGTCTTGTGGCCTCACGTTGATGACGTCATCATATTTAATGACGTCACTGAATTCGATAACGTCATAAGAAGTCGTATTCTATGATGTCACTTAGTTTGACGCAATTAGGAGTTGTCGAGCATTTTTTTTTTCGCGAAGTGTATGTTTATCTGCAGTAAAAAAGAAATATCTACAGATAGAAATAAATTATTATGAAAAACGGATTTCTGTCTGGGCTCTGAAGGCCATACTTAATGTAAAAGTTAAAATAAATGTGACTAGATACTACAATAACAAATTTTAACCTCTTCAAAGCACACACACACACACACACACACACACACACACACACACACACACACACACACACACACACACACACACACACACACACACACACACACACACACACACACACACACACACACACACACACACACACACACACACACACACACACACACACACACACACACACACACACACACACACACACACAAACACACACACACACAGACACACACAAATGGAACTTTGTGCATGAGCGTCAAGACGCTATCCACTACACCTGTGCGGGAATCAAACTCGGACCGTTGGAGTAGCGGTTCCGAACGCTACCACTGCACAGTCGTGTGCGTGTGGAGGATGTGGTCAGTGTTCTTCTTCGAGTTCCCCTATTTTGATAATCTCAAGTCCAATTGAGCTGCTCTTCAGATATTTTTTCTCAGTTTTACTGTTTGACTTTAAAAGGATCCTGGGCAGAGGAACGATGATTTTTTTTTTTCTGTTTTCAGGACATTTTCCCAGAAGAGTAATCTTGGTAATCTGAAATGTAGCGTAACTTCCTCTATTATTTAACGAGGAGTTTCCTCTTATTTCATCAGGAAAGGTAGGGTTATGAAGCCTTTCTTTAGTAGAGGACAAGTGGCGACCTTTTACAGGATAGTGTGGAAGCGTTTGTGGCTGAAAATCTGAATGCAGAAGTTGTGATCTCCTCGGATTTGAGAGAGAAATAAAAAATGAGCGTAAACAAAACTGTAATCTTCTAGGATTTGAGAGTAAAAATGAGGGTAAACTAATTATAACAACTTGCTTCTCTTGGTTCAGTCGTTAAGATGTTTCTCGTAACTCCTTACGGTCTGAGTGGTACTTTTTCTTCTTGTTATTTTCCGCCAGAATATTTCATTCATCTTCGTAGAATCACTCTGATAGTAAGAATATCATAGTCTACTTTGAACATAATTTAACCTAATTCAACTTAAACTAACCTAACCTAACCTAATTTAATCTATAGTAACCTAACCTCACCAAAATCAAACCAATCTAAACTAACCTAACCGAACCTAAACTAACCTAACCTAATCTAAACTAACCTAACCTAACCTAACCGAACTTAAAATAACCTAATCTAAACCAACCTAACTTAACCTAACCTAACCTAACCTAACCTAACCTAACTTAACCTAACCTAACCTAACCTAACCTAACCTAACCTAACCTAACCTAACCTAACCTATCCTAACCTAACCTAACCTAACCTAACCTAACCTAACCTAACCTAACCTAACCTAACCTATCCTAACCTAACCTAACCTAACCTGACCTAATCTAACCTAACCTAACCTAACCTAACCTAACCTAACCTAACCTAACCTAAAGTGATGTAACCTTCTCACTGGATGACATTTTTCTCTTCACTTTGGCTGCCGCCAAATTATCTCTTTCAATTTTGTGGGACCCCCTTGATAGCGAAAGGTTAAAGTGCATTCTCTCTCTCTCTCTCTCTCTCTCTCTCTCTCTCTCTCTCTCTCTCTCTCTCTCTCTCTCTCTCTCTCTTTCACACACACACACACACACGCCCGCGTGCGCACGCGCGCCCCCTCGATCTTATATTAATTTATCCTTGTCTTTCACTCTCTCTTTTTCCTCTTAGATCTCTTCCTTCTAATAATCTTCTTATTCCTTCCTCTTTTCCTTCTTCTCCTTGTCCTCCTTCTCTTCTCTTTCCTCTTGTTTTCCTCCTCTTCCTCGATCTTCTTCATTCATTCGACTCCCATTTTTCTTACTGGGAGTGGGAGACTATTTATTATTCTTTTATAAGTTCGTTACGTCCCAAGATATCCTTTCCTTTCTTTTTCTTCCTTTCCAAACATCATTGCATCACTACCCCGTCCACCGTCCCTTTCCGGACTTTCTTGCCCAAAGGACTCGCTTTTGCACCTGACAAGCCCATATTCAAGAATGTGCTCGAAGGTTTAGGGTAGAATTCGGGTTGTATTCACGTTGTTTATGACGTGAAAATTTTTTCTGCTCATGTCAAGAAAACACTGTGTCTTTCCCAAGCATGTGACAGTTCGTCACTACCCGAGTTACCCGGTATTTTTCCCCCAGTTACCCGGTAACCTCCTCCAGTTACCCCCATAAACTCCACTCCAGTGAAGAAAAAGTTTGAACACAAACATGAAACGAAATATCATCATACAATTCACCGGAAACATTTTTACCCTAACCGCAGAGAAAGAATATCCTAAACTACTGAAGTAGGGCCTTGTACCCGAAATCGCGATCTAACAAAAATGACTACCTAGGGTGAAGTCATAAACCTCCTTGCTAAAGAGAATAAGACCATGGTAAGGCATATGGAACATACCTTTAAGAAAAGGATAAACGTACAACTAGCCAACACTTTCAACGAGGTATGCAGAATTTCCTGCTCATATACACCATTTATATATATATATATATATATATATATATATATATATATATATATATATATATATAGATAATATATATATAAATATATAAATGTATATATATATATATATATATATATATATATATATCTATATATATGTATATGGTAATTTTTTTTTTTTTATAAAAAAGGATATGGTGAGAGTAATATTGGAGCAGTTACAGTGAACCAGGTAGTCTGAAAATAATGATGATTTTAGAAATATAATATATCATAAATATGAGTAAATCCATAATTACAAGTAAAAATGTAAAGGCGAGAGAGAAAAGTGGGGTATGGTGAGAACAACAAAAATTTAGAAGTAAAAGTGAAAATTTGTGTAAAATAGATAACTAGATATAATCTACATTTTTAAGTAAACAGGAGAAATAGGAAAAGGTAATAAGAATGAAGGAGATTGCAAGAGACCATAAGGCTTACATTAGGGAGTTCTATGTTTATTATCTAAATTCATCCAATTGAAATCCATTACTGCGATTCCTGTTGTCTCCATAGGATGAGCTTGTCTATGTGGTGGTGTTGGAAATCCGAATATAATTCAGGGCATCTGAATAGAGTTACGTGGTCAAGAATTTCATTCCTGGAGTGAAAATGTTGCTGTGGCCTTGGTCCATTTAAGATCTGTCCTTTCGTTTGATGTTGCAATTGGCTATATGAAGTGACTCAATAACCTTCCTTTTTTTGTAGAATCTTGACCAAGGCGGTATCTTCCTCCTAATATAGCAATTGGGAGGGGGATCCTTACGAAGAGAGGTTTAATCACTTTAATTTACACTCTCTAGAAAGACGCAGAGTGCGGGGTGATCTAATAGAGGTATTCAAGTGAATCAGAGGCTTTAACAAGGGTGATCCAAACAAGGTCATCTTATTAAGACATTAGGACAGGACTCGCAGTGACGGATTGAAATTGAACAATTCTAACTTTAAGAAGGAAATAGGTAAGAATTGGTTTACCAGTAGAGTGGTCAAGGAATAAAATAGACTTAGTAACCATGTAGCGAATGGTGGAACTATCAATTGTTTTAAGAAACGGTTAGACAACTTTATGGATAAGGATGACAGGTAGTAATAGACATGGAACTACCTAGTGTTGGCCTTATGGTCTTTTGCAGTCTCCATCAATCTGATGTTCTTATGCTCTAACTGTCCCTCAATGTCGATGTGGATTACTAATGTGTTTATGTCCGAGTGGTGCCTAATGTCCGCTTTGCGTGCTCACCGTTGTCTGAGTTGTCACATCTGTCGCAGGTAATCTTGTAGACCACTGGTTCTTAACACGTTTCCTCATGTACCACACACTTATGTATTGCTGTTCTTTAGTCTACTGGAAACCACCTCATCACTGAATCTAATCGTTGTACATTCACTAACAACCACTAGTTTCAGGCTCGTGGCCCCCCTAGTGAAGCTCTGAAGGTAACGGTCCCGAGGTTGAGAACCACTGTTGTTGACGATGTTGGTGTCATTGTTTGTCCTTGTGTTCCTTTTCGTGGTCAAGTGTCCGATCTTCTTCCAAGTATAAGTCACTACAGTAAGTCGTGAGCCTTGGTATATTTTCCCCCTTAAAAAAAAAAAAAAAAAAAAAAAAAAAAAAAAAAAAAAATATATATATATATATATATATATATATATGTATATACATATATATATATATATATATATATTCAACCGCATTTTATATTTTCTTTTCCTTTCTTTTTTCTTTCTTTTCTTTTCTCTTTCTTCGATTCAACTTCTCTTTCCTTCTCCCCTCTGTTTCCAGGTCTTTTCATATTCCTGATTCTAGTTTTTCTTTAGTTTCGGTTCCTTTTCGTTTCTGCTTCTTCTTTTATTTCAGCTCCTTTCTTTCCAGTCTCCAGTTCTGAATTCCCTCTGATTTTGGCTACAGTTTCTCCTTGATTTCAAGTTCTCCTTGGTTCCGAACCTTATCCGGTTCTGAACTCCCTCTGATTTTGGTTCCAGTTTCTCTTTGATTTCAAGTTCTCCTTGGTTCCGCTTCGGCCCAAGTTCCGTTTTCTTTCTTTCAGAATTCTTACTGCAAATCAACCTCCTCCCTTTGAACTTCTTACTTTACTTTCTGAGGCGTCTTCCGCCGTCTGACGCTCTCGATGTCAATCTTAGACTCCATTGCCCTTGTCTTCGTTGTCTTATCATCATCGTACTTACTCTCTTTCTCCTCTAC